>NW_020951369.1:246343-414191 GCF_900497805.2 Vombatus ursinus
AAGTTCATGATTTCACATACATCCCTGTCTCAGTCTCTTGGTGAGGCAGCTTTAACTTGCAATTCTGGTACCTTGGGAAAGTACCACAGAATGTTAGTGCCTATTGTGGGCTGTTGCTTGTCTGGAGCAAGTGGTTGGGTGAGTGAGGCCTCAAGGAGGGAGCTTAAGCCTTATCAAGCAAAGCATCATGGACAGGAGATATCTTAAAACACTGCTCATTGGAGGGGGCCTGGCACACCAACTTCCTGGGTGGAGACCCTCGACCAGAGACTACCGGATACTGGGAAATCCTGCAGGAGAGGCTACTGTTAGGAATACAGCAGGGCAGGGTCAGATCAGAGAGAATTACCATCTGCTTGTTTCCTTTTTACATTAATCAATCTATCTGATCCAGTTATTTCTACCTGCTGGAGGGGTGGGTGGGTAAGGGCCAGGATCTGTGATTTCCTTGGTATAGGAATCCTGGATGAGCAAACTACCTTTGCCAAGGCAGTTTGGTGCCTGCTCATACCTTATCTTACAAGGTTGCCTGGGGCCACTGAGGTTAAGTGGCTTATCCAAGAAAATATAGCCAGTGTAGGGCTCAAACCCTGGTTCTCTTGACTCTGAGACCAACTATCTGCTATTCATTATTCCATGTTAGATCTCACCAAAGAGGCCAAAGTTACACATTTCATTGCCCGGGCCAAAGCCCTGATTGTCCTGTTGTACTTATGGTTCTGTTCCTGGGTTCCTAACATCTACAAATCCCCTTAAATACTTCTGCCACCTGTGCTGCTTTTCCTGATAATTTTCCAGGATTCTTGTCAGTGTTTACTGAGGGTTTTGGCTTTCTCTAGCTTGTACAGAAATTAGAATCATAAGTGAAGACTCCTTAGCTGTTCTTTTTGCTGTTATAGTTATCAGAAGTTGGGCCCACACTGGCCTGGAGTCTGGATTAGCTAAGGCCTAGCACGTACTCAGCTTTTCTCTTTCCACCTTATTTTTTAAGTACCAGGGGGCAGACCCTTTTCAGGGATGAGAGCCCAGGTGTTGACTGTCAATCAACAAACATTTGTTAAATTGCTAATGTTAGCAACAAAATTTCCAAGAAGCTATTGGTGAATCTGGAAAAAAAAAACCCAACCAAAACAACTTTTTATTAACAGCCTAGCAAGGCTGGGTGTCCCATGGGCGGGCACACCTTACAGAAGGGAGAGGAAAGCTTTTTACCCTTAGGCCCCGAGTTGCAGTTCCCTCCCCTGTTTCCCCATTGGCTGGGTAATGCAGGGTTTACAGCCTATCCAGAGCACCTGATTTCACCACGTGAGTCTCTGCCCCAAATCACATCTCCCATTCCCCACATTTATTTGTCAAACAGCTTACAGCTGTCAATACCCCAGCAGCTACTCATCGCCCTGATGAGTGATGTGAGAAGCAACATTCCCAACCACATTTTCCACAGCTATGTGCGAAGTATTTCAGCGGGGCGGGGGGGGGGGGGGCAAAAAGAAAGAAAGTGAAGTGGTCTATGGCTCAAGGAGCTTACAATCTATTGTTCTATGTGAGGAAAATCCTGTAGTCAAGGTGGCATCTTAGTGCTCCCCCCAAACCTGAGGGTGCTTGGAGGAAATTACCCAACTCTCTCTGATTGTTACAGAGCAGGGAGCTTTTATTATTTCATTCCACCCTTTCTTGTGGTCAGTGCCTCCACCCATGGGGAAAACTGCATTCCTCCCTTCTCTATTATACTTCAAAAAACTCCAAAAATGAGAACATGATTTAACAGAGCCAAGTACAAGCATGGCTTAACCTTATATAGTATTTATTCATGAGCAAAGAAGCAAAAGAAATACAATAAAAATACATTTAAATGGCCACATTGAGGGCAATGTACCAATAGCTTCTCCTTAGGCACAAGCATCCCTTGACCAACTTTTGAGCATATCCCATACTCAGGGGTTTCTGGACACATTGTATGCACTTTGGACTCTGTTTCCAAGACTGCCTGTGTCTAGCAGGGGTAAGGAAATGTGCCTCAGTGTTGTTCTACTCATGACTTCTGGAGGGTTAATGTGCAGAACTCCTATTCTGGAGTCTGGATCCTTCTCATAGTCAACAATAGTCTGGGGACTTCCTGCCGCCAGCTATTGTATCTTTTGTGTGACCCTGCTCCTGTCCAGAGGCACAGCCTCAACACAACACAACTTAAGACAAGGAAGCTGGACACTCTTCAGCCTGTTTGAATCCTTGCCTTTACTTAGCCCTGGTTTCTCCCAAAGCTTCAGTGCCAGGTCCCCCCAGTATCCTTCACCCCCTAGCTCTTCATCTGGTTCTTATCGGCTTTGTGGGCAGGGCTGACCCCTCCAGATGTGGCATAGACACAATCCCTTCTATTCCCCCAGGCCCTCTCCAGCTCCCACATATATTGCAAGATCCTACTATTTGGCACGCCTCTCTGTTTTTCTCAACTTAAAGCAAAATAGGGGCAGCTAGGTGGTACAGTGGATAGAGCACTGGCCTTGGAGTCAGGAGGACCTGAGTTCAAATTTGACCTCAGACACTTGACACTTACTAGCTGTGTGACCCTGGGCAAGTCACTTAACTCCGATTGCCTCCCCCCCCAAAAAAAACCAAACCCTTTCTTTTTTATTGTGATAAATACAAACATCTCCAAATATAAAAGAAAAAGATTATGAAACCATCAATCTCCATTATGAACAGCTTGTTCTTCTTTCAAAGTACACATTAAATTTGACATGAAAGTACCAACATTGCCATACTCATCTATGTTCTGTTATAAACTTCTGCTTTCCTCTGTGTATTTTTAAATGTTTCATTGATTTTTTTTGTCACTTTAGCAATTCTTCCAACTCTAATCGAAAACTAAAACCTTAGTGACAAATAAGTCTAGCTAGGAAGAAACAAATTTGTGCATTGGCCTTGTCTGAAAATGGAGATCTCATTCCACACCTCTCATCCAATGTCTTTCTGCCAAGGGGAGGGAAGTGTTCTTTGTCACGTCAGTGTTCTGGAGTTATGATTGTTCAGAAGTGTTTCAAAGTTCTTTTCCTTTATATTTAGTCTTTCTATAAATTCTTCTGCTTACTTCACTCTGCCCCAGTTCCTGTAAGTATTCCCACCTTATTAACTTTTAATTGAGTTTCAAGTCTATGCTAGACTGATTTAAAATCAAGAGTAGCCCCTTCTAATTTTGTTTTTTAGTTTCTAATTTTGGAATGGAAAGATGGGGACTTTTGCTTCTGCCTTGATTGCCCCTTTTCCCAACCCAGGAAAATAAAAATGCAGTATAGTGTCTTGTGACCCTCAATTTTCTAGGGCTCTTAAACAAAAATAACTATGGCAAAGTTTCATCCCTGTAACAGAGTCGAAACAGATGTTTTCTTTTGATCTCCTGATACTCTCAAGGAATCCACAAGTGGTAGGAAGTAGTGATCTCAAGTTAGCTTAAAAACACTTTCAACTCTAAGAAAGCCTATAGTCCTCTGAACTTGTTATTCTCTTTAAGGGGTGTGTGTGTGTGTGTGTGTGTGTGTGTGTGTGTTGCTATTGTTTTTGCTCATGTTGATTATGTATGTCCAGATATAATTACAACATAATTTTCTAGATGTGGCTCAAAGGGAGGCAAGAATAGACATCTCTAGCATCTCTTTCTCCCACCCTTCTCCGAGGGAGACTTTGATTCCTTCCCAGAAAGGGAAATAGGAGATTGGGGCCAGAGGTGGGCACTCTACTGGTCTAGAAGTCTATTTGCTCCCTTAAATATTATTAGTTTAGAGGAAGTAATCTTTAGGTTCAAGCTAAATTCCTGATTGCTACTCATTACTGGGAAAGGAGTGTCCCAAGTTACATAGCCAAGGCTTCCCACCAGATGGCAGTTCTACAGTGAACACAAGTGGGTAGCAAGATGGAAATTAGAGAACATATACATATGAGCATATATACCAGATAATACAGATTACTTTCCCTTTGGAAGTGAAATAACTTGGCTCATCCAAGAGAGAGAATCCTAGATTTCACCCAAGCAGAATTTCCCCAAAGGCTAGCAAGCTGGGGATAGGGACATGGTAGGAGTTGTTAGCTTCTCTACATGTTGACTTTTCCCCAGAGTCTTTTTCTCTATACAGTGATTTGAAAAGAGGTTGGGATGGCATGTCTTCTTTCTCAAAACTGGAAACCCAGAATGATTAGGATCTCTCTTTTCTCCTCCTCTCACCAACTCAAGCCTACCCCTCATGTAGGTGTGGGGCACTGAATAATCAGTCTCCACCAGTAAGGAGAGAATTATATATAATTAGCCCTTTGAGCCAAGGGTTTCACTTGAACTTATTTGTAGTGACTCCTATGTTAGTTGCAGTTCTCTTGGAACAACCACTGATCCTAATAATACCTAAAATTTTGATGGCTAACTTTAGAAGCAGTCACCAGGGGGATTTTGAAAAGTTGTTCTCTGACATTGAAGCCTAATGGAAATTACCTGAAAGTTTTCCTAGTACCTAAGGGTAAAACTGTCTTAATTTTACTCAGTAAATATTAAGTGCCTTCTATCTGTCAGGCACTGTGCTAAGTGTTGGGGATACAAAGAAAGGTTAAAGTTGTTCTCTATTTTCAAGAAGTTCTTAGTCTAATGGGAGAGACAATATGCAAGCAACTATGTATAAACAAGCTCTATACAGGATACATCGGAAATAATCAATAGAGGGAAGGCATGTAGAATTAAAAGGGATCAGGAATACTGTTTCTCCTGGAGGCAAAACACTAAGCCAAATGGAAATGAAGGCTGAATTCTGAGTAACCAAAAAGCCAATAATGGTCTCAGAGAACAGATGTAGTAATGAAATTTACTGCCTTCCTGATGTCAGGCCCATGCAATTGGGACTACCATCACAGAATGTTGAATGCATTGTCGAATGTTACCACTCTGTCTGGTGTTTTTATTTAACTGTTTTTCTTTGTTATAAGAGAGAATTCAATCTATTGGAGGGAAATCATTGTGATATAAAGACAAAAGCACAGGTGTGCAGGAACCAGCTCTTATAGGTTTCAGTTGATTGTTAAATTTTCAGTATAAATATTTACATCTTGGAAATTGGCAAATTGGCTACTAATCAGAGCTTGCTTTGTTGTTTTGTCAATTGTCTAGGTTTTAAAAAGCTATGGAGAAAATTTTAATAATGCAAATTAAACTTAAAATGTGTTCTGTGTACATTTTTTTCCTTCATAGAGCCAGCTCTTATAATTGACCAGCACACCCCTGGACCAAAGACTTCATTAAAACATGTTTTAATAGGGAGGGAGGGACTAATAAAAGGGAGGGTTGATTGGGGAAGGTGGTGTTCAGAAGCAAAACACTTGTGAGGAGGGAAAGGGTTGGGTGTAAGACAGAGAGGGGAGGATAAGGGAAAAATAGCGTGGAGAGAAATACACAATTATCCTAACTATAAATGTGAATGGGATGAACTCACCCATAAAATAGAAGCAGATAGCAGAATGGATTGAAAACCAGAATCCTTCATTATGTTGTTTACAAGAAACACACGTGAAGTAGAGAGATATACACAGGGTAAAGGTAAGGGGCTAGAGCAGAATCTATTATGCTTCAGCAGAAGCAAATAAAGCAGGGTTAGAAATCATGATCTCAGACAAAGCAAAAGCAAAAATGATCTAATTAAAAGAGATAAATCTAGCTAAAAGATACCATAGGCAATGAAGTCATTTCAATACTAAACATAAATGCACCAGATGGTATAGCATCTATATTTTTGAAAAAGTTGAATGAGTTACAGGAGGAAATAGATAGTAATACTTTACTAGTGGGGGAACCTCAACTTTCCCCTCTCAGAACTAGATAAATCTAACCAAAAATTAAGGAAGAAGTTTAAAGAGGTGAATAAAATTCTGAAAATGTTAGATATGATAGCTCTTTGGAGAAAATTGAAAGGATTAGAAAGGAATATAACTTTTTTCTCAGTTTTATGTGGCACCAGACAAAAATTGACCATGTATTAGGACATAAAAGCCTCATAACAAAATGCAGAAAAGCAGAAGTAGAATGCATGCTTTTCAGATCAAAGTGCAATAAAAATTACATTCAATAATGGACAATGTAAAGAGAGATTAAAAATTAATTGGAAATTGAATGATCTAATCCTAAAAATCAAATGGATCAAAGAACAAATCATAGAAATGATTGACAATTTCACTAAAGAAAATGACAACGAGACAACAAATCAAAATTTATGGAATACAGCCAAAGTGGTACTTGGGGGAAAATTTATATCTCTACTTGCTTTACATCAATAAAATAGAAAAAAGCTGATCAACCAATTGGGCATGCAACTAAAAAAACTAGAAAAAGAAAAAATTAAAAATCCCCACTTAAATACCAAATGGGAAGGCCTGAAAATCAAAGGAGAGATTAATAAAATTAAAAGTAAGAAAACCATTGAACTAATAAAACTAGAAGCTGATTTCATAAAAAGAAACCCAATAAAATAGATAAACCATTTATTAATTTGAATTTAAGAAAAGGAAAGAAGAAAACCAAATTACTAAGATCAAAAATGAAAGAGGCGAATCCACCACTAATGAAGAGGAAATTAGGACAATTGTTAGGAGCTATTTTGCCCAATTATATGCCAATAAATTTGACAATATAAATTAAATGTATGAATATCTACAAAAATATTAATTACCCGTATTAACAAAAAAAGAAATAAAAAACTTAACCCAATCTTAGAAAAAGAAATCAAACAAGCTATAAATGTACTTCCCAAGAAAAAATCCCCAGAATCAGATGTATTTGAAAGCAAATTCTACCAAATATTTAAAGAACAATTAATCCCAGTACTCTATAAACTATTTGGAAAAATAGGCAAAGAAGGAGTCCTACCAAATTCCTTTTATGACACGAATATTGTGCTGATACCTAAACCAGGAAGAACCAAAACAGAGAAAATTCTAGACCAATTTCCCTAATGAATATTGATTCAAAAATTTTAAATAAAATACTAGCAAAGAGATTACAGCAATATATCATAAGGATCATACACTACGACCAAGTCGGATTTATACCAGAAATTCAGGGCTGGCTCAATGTCAGAAAAACTATCAGCATAATTGACCTTATCAATAACAAAACCAACAGAAATAATATGATTATCTCAATAGATGCAGAAAAAAAGGGGCAGCTAGGTGGCACAGAGGATAGAGCACTAGCCCTGGATTCAGGAGGACCTGAGTTCAAATGTGGCCTCAGACACATAACACTTACTAGCTGTGTGACCCTGGGCAAGTCACTTAACTCCACTGCTAGCGCCCCCCCCCCAAATATAGCAGCCATTCTTATTAAAAACACTAGAGAATAGGAATAAATGGAACTTACCTTAAAATAAGTAATATTTATCCAAACCCATCAGTAAACATTATCTGTAATAGGGAAAAGCTGGGAGCCTTCCCAATACAATCAGGGGTGAAGCAAGGATACTCATTATCACCTCTGTTATTTAACATTGTACTAGAAATGTTAGTTATAGCAATAAGAGAAGAAAAAAGAAATTAAAGAAATTAGAATAGGCAATGAGGAAACAAAACTATCACTTTGCAGATGATGTGGTGTTATACTTAGAAAATCCTAGAGAATCAACTAAAAACCACTTGAAATTATTAATAACTTTAGCAAGGTTGCAGGATACAAAATAAACTCACAGAAATCATCAGCTGGACCAACAAAGTCCAGCAGCAAGAGATAGAAAGAAATTCCATTTAAAATAACTGTAGATAGTATAAAATATTTGGGAGTTTACCTGCCAAGACAAACCCAGGCACTATATGAACATAGCTACAAAACATTTTTTCTTTCTTTAAGATTTTATTTATTTATTTAGGTGAGGCAACTGTGACTTGCCCTGAGTCACATAGCTAGTAAGTGTCCAGTGTCCGAGGCTGGATTTGAACTCAGGTCCTCCTGACTCCCGGGCAGGTACTCTATCCACTGCACTACCTAGCTGCCCCTAAAACACTTTTCAAATGAAGAAAACAGATCTAAACAATTGGAAAAATATTAATTGCTCACGAATAGGCCAAATCAATATAATAAAATAACAATTCTACCTAACTTAATCTATTTATTCAGTGCCACACCAATGAAACTATCAAAAAATTATAGAGCTAGAAAAAAATAATAACAAAATTCATCTGGAAGAACAAAAGCTCAAGGAAATCAGTAAAAAAATGAGAAAGAAGGTAGTCTGGCTGTATCAGATCTCAAACTGCATTATACAATGATAATTATGAAAACAATCTGGTAGTGGCTAAGAAATAGAATGGTGGATCAATCGAATAGATTAGGTACAAATTACATTATAGTAAAAGACCATAGAAACTCAAAGATCCAAGGTTTTAGAACAAAAACTCATTATTTGACAAAAACTGCTGGGAAAACTGGAAAACAGTATGGCAGAAAGTAGGTATAGACCAACATCTCACACCGTATACCAAAATAAGGTCAAAGTCAGTACATGATTTACACACAAAGGGTGATACTATTTGCAAAGTAATAAAGCATGGTATAGTTTATCCATCAGGTTTATGGATAAATGAAGAATTTAGGTCCAAAGAAGATATAGAGAGCATTACAAACTGCAAAATAGATAATTTTGATTATATAAAATTAAAAAGTTTTTGCACAAGCAAAACCAATGCAACCAAAATTATAAGGAAGCAGAAAACTGGGGGAAATTTTGCAGCAGGTATGTCTGATAAAGGCCTCATTTCTCAAATATATAGAGAACTGAGTCAAATTTATAAAAACACAAGTCATTCCCCAATTGATAAATTGTTAAAGGAAATGTCAAAGGAAATGAACAGGCAGTTTTCAGACAAAGAAATTGAAGCGATCTATAGTCATCAAAAAATGCTCTATATTGCTACTGATTAGAGGAATGCAAATTAAAAGAACTCTGAAGTACCGCCTCACACCTAACACTGGCTAATATGACAAAAAAGGAAAATATTGAATGTTGGAGGGGATGTGGGAAAACTGGGACACTATACATTGTTGGTGGAGTTGTGAACTAATCTAACCATTGTGGAAAGCCATTTGCAACTATGCACAAAGGGCTATAAAACTGTGCATACCCTTTGATCCAGCAATACCACTACTAGATCTATATGCCAGAAATATCCAAAAAAAGGGAAAAGGACCTATTTGTATTATTATATTATAAGAAATGACAAGCAGGATGATTTCAGAAAAACCTGGAAAGACTTACATGAACTGCTGCATAGTGAAGTGAATGGAACCAGGAGAACATTGTATATAGTAACAACAATATTGTTTGATAAAGATTTGTGAACGACTTAGCTATTCTCAGCAATACAATGGTCCAAGACAACCCCAAAGGACTAATGATGAAACATACTATCTGCTTCCAGAGAAAGAACTGATAGTGATTGAATACAGACTGAAGCATGCTATTTTTTATTTTCTTTGATTTTTTTCTTTTATTCAAATCTTTTACAAAATGACTAAAATGGAACTGTTTTACATAATTGCACATATATAATCTATATCTGATTGCTTACTGTCTCAGGAAGGGGTAAAGGAAGGGGGGGATAAAATTTGGAACTCAAAACTTTAAGTAGAAAATTTTAAAAATTGAAAAAAACCCCCCATGTTTAGAGATCAAGGGGAAAAAAAACTACAGTCAAGTGAAATTTAGCCAAATTAGGCTATACTAAGCTAGCCTCTCCATGGGGTTATCCTGGTTCGCTGGCATGCCAGCAGGAAACCAGGAAATAGTTTCTGCCAGGAAACTATTAACAAGACTATAGACTAAATCATAAGGATTACTTTAAGAGCTCCCTTATATATAATGAGAAAATTTCACTTCACTGGCCTAGTTAGTCTCACTATGTAATAGAAACTAACAAATGGGGGGATTGGGAAAGATCTCATGCAGGCAATGACAGTTGAGCTGAGCCTTGAAGATAGCTAGGAATTCTAACAGACTGTGGTCAGGAAAAAGAGAATCCCAAGTATGGAGATCAACTTGTGCGAAGGTGGGAAACAATATATCCTCTATGGAGGACATTAGGTAGGCTTCTTGGACTTAAACATAGAATGTGTGCCGGGAAATAATACGACATCACTCTGGAAGGTCAAGTTGAAGCGGGTTATGAGAATCTCGAAAGACCAAATAGAGGAGTTTTTTTTTCCAGAGACAATGATTAGTCCCTGAAGTTTCCCAAACAGGGTCTTGATGTGAGATTCTTGTCTATTGTTCATGGTATCCTAAGGATTCTATGATTTTTAATGTTTTTAATTGCATGGCACTTTGTACGTGGACATCTGAGTGTGGGTAGAATGCTAGGCCTGCAGGCAAGAAGACCTGAGTTCAAATCCATCCTCAGACACTTACCAGCTATGTGACCTTGGGTAAGACATATAACCTCAGTTTGCCTCAGTTTCCTCATCTGTAAAATAGGGATAATAATAGTATTTACCTCCCAGGGTTGTTGTAAGAATCAATTAAGATAATATTTGTAAAGTGCTTAGCACAGTGCCTGGCAACTAGTAGGCGCTATAAAATGTAGCTATTATTGTTGTTGTTGTTGCTGCTGTTGTTATTACACACGTTAAAAGCTGCTCAACCCCTCTGCAGTCACATGCTGGTTGTATTGTCTGGCATGGAGAAAACCCACTCCAAAATGTATTTTTCTTTTTCTTTTGTAACCACTAGGGGTCACAACAGGTTTAAGCTTATGGTCTGATGAGGTCGATTTTATAAGGTCCAGTTTCATAATAATTCTGTTCTTGGAAGTTTACCTAGGAAACATGAATGGCTCATGATTACATCATCATGCCATGAACAAAGGATCACGAGGAAATACACAAGTCAGGGTTATGCACGGGTGTTTAGAAGAAGTAAGATTAGAGCAGTCACATGCAGTCTTTAATGGAATAAAAAGAACTCGGCTGGTAGTGCCCAGTGGACCAGGCAGGGGCCAGGAATAAAGTCTGCCATTTTCTCACGTGTGTCTCAATGTTTCTGTGAGTGCCTTCAATCAATCAATCAAACAAACAAATATGGTCTTAGTTTTCACCACTTGGAATCTTTGTTGGAAGATTGAGTTTTGGAAGGAGAACTGCAGATGACCCACAGTAGTCACACATTGATATGTCCTGTGGTGGGTGGGTGGGTGGGGGAAGGGAACTCCACCACCTTCCAACTCTTGGAGTATCTTCTTTCCCCCTCTTTGGAAGGCTCTCTTTCTAATCCCATCCTAGGTGAAACTCTGTCCTCCAGTCTTCCTCTACTTGTTAGCTTTCCCTCTTCTTGAGCTTTACATTTCTTAGGATCTTTAGCAATTTTGACTTTCCCTGAAAGGAAACCAGCCCAAACCTTGCCAGAAGGATTATTGTGCTTATTTTAAAACACACAGAGCATATACTCTAATAAGTTGGAAAAATATTTCCATCTTTGAAGAGAGTATACTTCATTCATACTTTGAAATAAAAGTTTTATTTTGTTTTCTATGCTAAATTAATCTAAATTTTAAACTGCAACACAAACCAAGTAAGTAGAAAGCTCATCCTTCTTAACTTATTTTTTGCCCCCCACCTCCCACCTACTACTCTCAAAGGATTGCTAATATTGTCATCACCATTTCCTTAAGATTATCTGAGCCTCAAGAAAAGAAATACACAGTCTGACTGTTTAGAGATAGGCAGCCATAGCAGAGACTGAGAAAAAGGCTTGGTTATGATCTGAGAAAGACAAAAGAGTATCAGGGTCACGGATTTTTTGTTTCTGTACCTACCAACTTTATTTCTGCAAAGTCTAGCAGTGGAGATCCAGGGCTACTCTAATCACTAGACTCTTGAAGACTCTCCTTATCAAGTTTTATTGTAATGAAATAGAACATAGTAGGAGATTAGAAAAAATAGACACGGACATTTATTTACTAGTAGACTGTTTATGATTTCAATCTAAAGACAGTGTATGTTTTTTAAAAAAGTTATACGCAAGGAAGATTGGCATAACACAGCAAGTGTAATACTATGTATTAATATAATATAATAATATAATATAATATAACAATACCAAATGGGTTAGTAGGATTGTAGATGTACAGTTTGGAAGGGACCTTTGAGCTTGAGTTCCAACACAACACCTCATTTTACAGAGCTGGGTACCTTTCCTTTTATTCCTTTCTGACTACTTGTAGTATTTTTTTTCTTAAACCAGCAAGTTCTAGATTTTGGCCATAATGTTCCTGGAAGTTTTCATTTGGGAATTTATTTTAGATGGTGACTGGAGGATTCTTTCTATTTTTACTTTGCCTCCTGGTTCTAAGAGATCTGGGTAGTTTTCTTTTAAGATTTCTTGAAATGTGATGAGTAGGCTTTTTTTTTTTTGTCATCCAGATAGTCTAGTGATTCTTAATTTTTTTTCTGTTTTCTAGGTCAGTTATTTTTACTATGACATATCTTACATTTTCTTTTGTTTTTCAGCTTTTTGATTTTCCTTTGATATTTCTTGTTGTCTCATGGGCCATTAGCTAAAATTTGGTCCATTTTAAGTTTTAGGAAGTTTGTGGAATGGGCAAGGTTGTACAAAACCTTATCACTATCCTTCAGTATCCTCATCTGTGAAATGGGTATAATGATACTTGTAATACCTACCTCACATGTTTGTGAGAGAATCAAATGAGATTTCAGCTATTAGTATGTAATTTACTCATGTAAATGGGGCAGACTTGCCTAAGATGGGGGAGTATCTTTGAAGAATGCATGGATATTTTCTGCTTGGTTTCAGTCTGCCACATAAGCCTTTGGGGAATTAGTTTCTGACCATCTAATTGACTAAGGAGCCAGAAGAACCAATGATTCAGCAATGGTTGAGGCCAAACTGAGTGCCTTCTACATCTATTCAACCCCTGAGTCTTCTGACTCCCAGCTGGAAGATGTTTTTGTCATCACACAGTACAAGCCCTTCTTTGTGTCTCTCATCATGCATGGTCCGAAACTGGCTTCCAAAATTCCCCATCGTAGATTGAAACCAAGAAGAGAATATTTATTCGTCTTCCAAGGACTGACTCTCCATTGGTCAGTCTACTCCCATTATTCTTATTTTCAAGAAACTTTCCTTTTAAAACCTTAGAGAAATACAGATTTTTCTTAGAAAACTAATTCATGAAGTTCTTAGATTTACTTCTTCATTTCTCTATATCTGCCTTTCCTCTTTGCCCCCATTTTAACTGTAGGAAAAACAACCTTCTCCTTTTTTTTTGTCAGTTGAATGAAACTGAAGGATTTTTTTTTTCTTGACTTCACCTTTGTTTTAACAAAAAAGATGGGAAATGTCATTGCAAAAAACGCGAGTTTTCATACAGACTTGAAGGGTAAAAGCAGATAAAAGAGTGTTTCCATTCTTTATTGTAATTGGCATTAATTTATTATTATATCTGACAGAATAGGATGAATCCACCACCACTTGTCTCTTTCAGTGATTTGATGCTCAAATGTTTGGATGATGGGTAGTCCGTCAGGACATTTGAATTTGTGTCCTGCCTCTTTCTCTAACCTACATGACCAAGGCATTTCCCCTTTCTTGACTTCAGTTTTCTTAACTTGAAATGAGAAGGTAGAGATAGGTGATCTGTCTCCAAGGTCTTTTTTCTAGTTCTAACAATCTATGGACCTCTCCATGCATTTTGGGAGAGGCTTCCCACTAGGGTGCAGTATGAGCTTATTATTCTCAGTCTCAGAAAACCTTTGAGACCCAAGGAAGAAAGAGTCCAGGGAGAACAGGAGAGAAAAGAGACCTAGCAGAATGTTTGAAATTGTTATATTTTCCATTTTGTTACTTTGGTGAAAATCTTGGTTTATTGTGATTCTTGAATATTCTGTGTGATACCAAAAATTCATGACCTCATCTTTTCTCCCCTCTATCTGTATACCACAGCTGCTGGTGCTAGAAGTTATCAATAAAGGGATTTTTACATAACAATAACAAGCTTTGCACTCTTTTGCAGCACATTTTATAGGTAGAGATTTTGTTTATATCTTTATTTCAATTTGTTCAAAAGCTTCTGTGTACTTGGTGGCCCTTGGGGACTTTTGTACTATGTACAAATGTGGTAAACAAATTAAATGTTGTGAATATAAAGTAGCAGTATAGAAGTACCTTGTCAGGAAAAGGAATACCAACATTAATTAATTAATAAACATTAATTAACTAATAAGCATTCCTTGTGATCTGTGGTCCAGAAGGTTAACCAAAATTGTGAAGAAAAGAAGATGTGGGCCAAGTATCCTAATATCCATTGTTTTTGTTTCACTCTATGGAGGGCTCTTGGATCAGTTTTAGGATTACAGGGTTATAGAGGTAGAAGGAAATATAGAAGCCATTGAGTTTAATCCCTTCCTTTCCAATGGAGGAAACTGAAACCCAGAGAGTTCAAGTGACATGCCCTGATTCAGAGGTCAAAGGGCCACACTTGAGGACCTAGAGGACCACATGTGGCCTTGAGGCCACAGGTTCCCCACCTCTGAAACCCTTTCTTATCGTTTTTCCTACCATGGTGATCACTTTGGTGACCTACTTCCCAGACTACTTCAACCTTTTCTCAAGATTCTCCATTCAGCTGTCAATCAAATATTAACTGAGCAACTATTATGTGCTTACTTATAAAGGCAGCTAAGTGGTCCAGATCTGGAGTCAGGAAGACCTGAACTCAAATCCCACTTTATATACTTATTAGTTACAGGAATCTTGAGCAGGTCAGTTCATTTCTGCCTTATTTAGTTTCCTCACCTATAAAATGGGGATGATGATAGAATCTAATTCCCAGAGATGTTGTGAGGAGAGGATGAGATAGTATTTATAAAGCACCTTGAAACCATTAAAATGCTGTATAAATGCTACTTATTTTCTTTATTTTTATTATAGCTATCTATATTTTTTGTCTTATTCCTTACTAGACTTTAAATTTCTTGGGGATAGGGACTGTTTTATCTAAATTTTGTATCTTTTTAGCAGCTAACAATGTGATTTTTCCGGAGAAGGCAATAGTAAATCTTGAAATAAAGAAAGAAGCATGCATTAATATGTAATTAATCATATAAGATTAACACATAATTAATGTAATATATATATGTATATATATGAAATAGGAGATCCTTACCTCCAAGGAATTTACAGTCTTTTCAAAGAAATTAAACTCAAAAGCCAATTAAAAAGAAAAATAGAGAATGATCAAGATATTAGGTAATTGAATAAAATTAAATATAAATAAGTTCTAAAAATGTAAGGTCCAGATAATATCTTATCTGGGTAATCAAGAAAAGATATTGTATTTTTTTACTGTTTCATCAGCAATGTATAAGCAGAACTGGAAATGGGTCTTGATGAATTGGTAGGGTTTAGGGAGTTTCCAATAGCATAAGCAAATACTTAGAGGTACGAATGGGCACGCCCTTCTCAAGGGATGGTAAAACTGGCCTGGTTGTTGTAGAAAAAGTATATTTGGGGGAATGCTGAGAGATAAGGATGGATGAGTGGGCAGAGCCAGGTAATGGAGGCCCTTGAATACTGGGAAGGAATATGGCCATAATTTACTGGGTAATGGAAGCCATGACAGGTTTTTGAGCAGGATAGTGACTTCTGTACCAACGTTTGTCACTTTACCTGTTCTAACCAGTCAGTCAGTCAGTCAATAAGCATTTATTAAGGATTTGTTATGTGTTAGTGCTAAGTGCTAAGTTCTGGGGATACAAAGAAAGGAAAATAGAAAGTTCCTGTCCCCAAGAAGCTCAAATTCTAATAGAGGATACAAGATGCAAAAAAAAAAATGTACATATAAGATATCTATAGTGTAAATGGAAGGTAATCACAAATAATGATGTTGGTAGTTGTGGGGAGACCAAGAAAAGTTTCCTACAAAATGTTGGGTTTAGTTGAGTTCTGAAGGAAGCTAGGGAAGCCAGGAGGTGAAAATAAAAAAGGAAAACATTCTGGGTATGGGGGATATTCAGTGAAAAGGCATGGATGGAATCAGGAAGCGAAGTGTCTTGTTCAAGTAACAGCAAGAAGGCCAGTAAAGCTAGATTATAGAGTACATGGAAAGGAGTAAAATGTAAGATTGCTGCTAAGTGGCACAGTGGATAGAATTCTGGGCCTGGAGTCAGAGAGACTCATCTTCTGGCGTTCAAATCTAGCCTCAGACACTTACTAGCTGTGTGACCCTGGGCAAGTTACTTAACCTTGTTTGCCTCAGTTTCCTCATCTGTAAAATGAGCCAGAGAAGGAAATGGCAAACCACTATAGTATCTTTGCCAAGAAAACCCCAAATGGGGTCACAGAGAGTCAGACACAACTGAAAACAACTGAATAAAATATAAGAAGGCTAGAAAAGTAGGAAGGGGCCACGTTATAGAGGGTTTTACAAGCCAAATAGAAAACTTTCTACTTGATCTTGGAGGTAGTAGTGAGCTGTAATGACATGGTCAGACCAATATAGTCTCCATTTTTTTGTATTGACTATATATTTATCCTTTATGAAGTTCTGTGATGGCTTCTTGTTGAACCATGAATCAGAACCAAAATATCACTTGCTTCCAAATCTATCACTAGGCTTCTTAGGTCACCCCATTTCCTTTATTTCTTCTTATTTTTTCCTCTGGTCCTCTCAGACAATTCATTGCCACCTTCATTGCTTCAACCTATAGCCAACTTTTCTTTTCTCAACTTGTTCAGCATTCCTGGAAAGCTCTCTTTACCCCCACCCCTATCCAGTTCACCAACCTGGCATTTTGCAAGCATTCAGATTAGGCTGATTCATATACTGAAGTCCTGGTGATATGTCTCTCCTACTCAAGACTCATGACTTTTTCTCTTTATCACTCTTTGTTACTCTCTTATCAAATCCTTATAAGACCTTTGAAAAGTGTAAAATTCAGAAGGTGTACCCAGAAGAATACCAATCATAAGTCTTTGAAATTGAATCTAGAGGCCAAATTAAAACAGTGGATAAAGATCCTTACAGTTCCTTACAGATGTCTTCTTCAGGAAACACATTGTATTTGGGATGTTGTCATCTCTTAAAAATGATGACATATATTAAAAATATTATTCTTATGTTTCTATGAATTCAGTCCAGGAAATTGAGGGCATCTGTTTGGTATGTGACAATTGTCTGGCTATTATGCAGTTTATTGGCTAAATTCACCAGGATATTTTAAAGTCTCTATCTATAATCTGAGGATTTGTTGTTTGTCAGTCCATTAAAAATTTCTGATTTGTGATTTCAGCTGCCAGGTCATGTCTTGCTAGGAAGGTGTTCAGTTTTATAGCCTACAGTGATGTGTTCACCATTGTCTTTACCATTTCCTTGTGTCATCTGATTTGATAACTAAGGCAAAGGTCTCCAAGGATAACCCTGCTTTAGTTTCTTGTGTCCAATAGCTTGGTCCTGAATTACAATCATAAGCTCCTCCCTTTCCATGAACAAATCCATGTGACTTCACAATTTGTTTAAGGTCCTCTGGCCAAGTTCATGCAGATGACCACCCATGAATTTCATTCTTGATTCTTAGTCATTCACGAAGTAAGCCACTTTCAGTAAATATTCAACAAATCCAGTGGTGAAGTGATGTCCTCTTATTCAAAAAATATTTTGGTAGGTTTTTGACCTGTTTTCATTTGCTCTAAGAATGCTGATCAATTCTCTTACTTTTTTTTGGTAAAGAGGTATTAATTTTTTTTAATAGTTGCTTTACGTGATAGGACTTATGTTTTGTAAATACTATTTAGTGTTTTGTTGGGGTATTTTCCAAATCTGTTATCATTCATTTTATAGTTAAAAATTGTATATTGATTGATATATATCAAAAGCTATCTATCTATATATAAAATTGATACTGTCTAGGCATTAATGATCTAAAATGTATTCTTCCCATTCAGCTTTGACTTCAGAATGCCGCTATGTCTCTTGACATTTTTAGCCATAATTTTAGCCTTGATATCTTTATGCTCAATGTCTCTTTCCTGGAGAAGAATAAAGTATTTTTAGTTATCACTTTTATTCATTTGTTCAATGTGACCTCTGGATTCATGTTAGAATCCTTCAGTCTTTAGAATTTTCTACTTAAGACCAAATGACATTTTGGTGCTATTGGAGAAAGATTCCACAAGATGAAAGAAATATTATTTTTTTTTTTTGGTGAAGCCATATAGCTTGGAGTCATTCATATGTATGAAATGGTTAATAAGATACAGCTTCAACTCCTTTCATATGAAGCCAATTATTTCTGCTTATAAGAGATGATAATAGGTTTAAGGCTAGGCAGAACCATAATAGGCTTACATTTTCCCCCCAAAATGCCACATTTTATGTGAATAATGTTCTTGACATTATTATGTTGATGGTAGGGTTTGAGAATAATTTTCTATCTGGACATTAAATACTCTAGCATTCTTACTGTACTTGGGTCAGTTTTAGATATTTTCAGTATGTAAATAAGCTGGGTCAGAGGCAATATTTAACGAAGGTATTATGTATGTTAAGCTCCTTTCAGGCAGCTTATTCAATAACATTATTATTATTATTCTTATTATTCTTACCTCCCAGTGTTTTCTTCCCAATGAGATTACTTGCTTCCTACCTTTGACAAAGTGTTTATGGGCTTTGGAAATTCAAATGAGTGAGCATATTTTACTTCATGACTTTAGTAGTAGGAAGATAACTTAGTTAAAATAATAGGAAAACTTAAAATGGATCATGTGTTCTTCTTTGGATTGTATTCTTCTTTTACTGGGATGTTCTGAGGTGCTCTCTTCCCTTCCCTCTCCTCTGCCCTTGTCTTTTCTCTTTCATGTCATTATTACAAACCTATGAAAATAGAGAAATAGCAAGAAAAGTTCATGAATGGATTCCAACCTCCTGATCCAGCCCTCTTTCTAACCGGAAGCACTTATGATGTTTTTCATTTAGACACTATTTTTACTTAGGGCAAACATGGTTCTCCCCAAAACTACTCATCTCAGAGGGTCTATCTATGCTGCTGTGTGGTCAACAATACCTAGGCTACTGGGTGATAAGTTTACATGGTGACCTAAGACAAATGTGGAAAATTCTGAGTCTGAATATTAATGTACCTTAACTTCATATTAGCTTTCTTAATTTTAGAGTGCAATTTGATATACAACACTTGATCCAAAGGGATTACATTACTAAAACAATCAAAGGACTTCATAATTAGGCTCTCTCACCTGTAAGACAGTGAAGTAAGTAAGTGAAGTGAGGCATGAAAGTCCTAGGATAGAGTTATATAATGTGATACTGACAGTTGGATATATGTATATTTTTGGACCAATTTTTAGGCGATAGGAGCTGCATCAGAAATATGTACTTGGAGAACAAAGATGGAGGAGTCGTTTCCAGAGAACTAGAAATGGAATTAAATCAAACATTGGCTCCAGCTCGTGCAAATGTACATGGACATATGGGAGCTGAACCAATTACTAGCAACTTTAATGAGCTAAGGTTGCTGAAGGAGTTCCACGGGATAGCAGCTGTTGAAGGGGAGTCCCAGAAATCTTCTCCCTGTGGAACAGAAGAGGATGACTGCTGTATTGCTTTGGATGATGGCTTCAGCCCACTCTTAACGCAAGAGAGGTGAGTTAAAAAGCCAACTAATTCTGTTTCATCTAGCAGAGATTGTTTTTGTTGGCAAAATTGATACATATTGTGTTTCACTTGACACCCTCTGGGACACCATGCATTTGGTTGGAATCTTCCAAGAAATTTTGTGATAGTCTTAAATGTTTTTGTAAGATGACTAGCTCAGCAGACTTGCCGAATACTAACTTCCATAGCAGTTCTGTGTAGGGTTTCTCCACTTTTCAGAAGTGCAGTTTAGTGTTTGTTTAATCAGTTGGCTTAAAAAAATTAAATTGAGCCACCCTTAGATCAAGAGGACAGAGAGGAGATTAAAGAGGAAAACAGAAAAAACATTATGGTTAATAAAAACCAACATTAGTATTAATAAAGAGAAGCAGCAAGATGTGGTAGATAGAGAGCCTTCCTCATTATCAAGATCCAAGTTGTTGATGTGACCTCTGACACATATCAGCTCTGTGATCCTGGGGCAAGTCACTTCACCTTTTGGTGCACCAGACAATTCTCTAATGCTTTAAATTTCAGAAGAGTTGATAACCGGCATTATTAGAACACCAATGCAATCCAGGTCTGTACCCTTCAATCCTTTGTTCCTTCTTCCCTTCTTTCTTTCCTTCCTTTACATCTCTTTCCCTCTCTCTGCCTTTTCCTCTCTTCCTCTCTTTTTTTCCTCTCTCCTTCCTTTCCCTTTCCTTCCCTTTTCCCCCTTCCCTTCCCTTCCCTTTCTTTCCTTTCCTTCCTCTCTTCCTCTCTCCCACCCTTCTTTCTTCCCTCCCTCCTTTTTTCCCTCCCTCCTTTCCACCCTCCTTCCCTTTCTTTTTCTCTCCTTCCTGCTCAGAAATGACAGGGAGTTCAGAGATCATTGAATCCAAACTTTTCATGATTAGAAATGCCTTGTAAAAGGTTATACCACACAGCTTTTCTTGTATTTAATATTCTATGTATATGTTATTCCTCATGATAGAATGCAAACTCCTTAAAGGTAGGCCTCACATAGTAGGCACTTAATAAAATGCTTTTTGAATTGAATCAAATCATAAATTATCATTTGAACTCTGGAATCATGCACTATAGCCCATGAACCTTCAGTAACTCTAGTAGAACATATGGATACTTTATAAAATTTTACTAATGCAGATTTGTCTATGGGAATCTAATTGCTTCATTCCCTCTGAAATGTCAGGATCTTACTCTTAAGGGGGATTCAATTGCTTTTCTAACCAAAGACTCAGGAAATGAAAGATTTCTTCAAATCTTCCCTATCTAGCACAATGTTTAAACAGAATAGGCTCTCAAATGATTGTGAAATGGCTGATTTTAATTCAACCAGCACGTCTGATGGCACGTTTTTATGTTACAGAATGTGTGTATTTCTTTGACCTAGAATGTTTAGGGATTTCATTTTTGATTAACCCATAAGTACTTACAGAGTGACATGGTTTTCTGGAAGTCTGGGGTGCAGAGGGATGGTGTGCAATGTGCTGGTACAGGTGGAGGATAAGTGAAGCATTCATGGCAGGAAGATGGCAAGATGATCTGGGTGGTTGACTGAATAAACCGTGAAGGTGAATCATTATCTTAGGTCTGCGACCAACTGGATATGGTAGGCTAGGTGATGCAGTTTTTTGGTTCTTTGCAATTAAATGTCTGAAATTATTGTATAATATCCTTATAATAATTGTCTACAATTGTTGTATAATATGGGTAAAATAATGGCCAGTTAGTCACCTATAGCCAAAGAGCATGTTGTTACAGGACATTACAAAAGATTGCTGTAAGAACATTATGGTGGTCTTACTCTGAAAGTAGCTATGATCGCAGCACACCTGAAGCCTCTGTACTTCACCAGCTGCAATTACTTCTTGCATATGATGTAGTACAAAGAGCTCTTGACTTGGAGTCAGAAAACAGGTTCAAATCTTGGCTTTACTACTTACTATATTTCTTATCTGCAGATAGAAAGGGTTGGATTAGGTGATTTCTATGGCCTCTTCTATCCTTAACATTTTGGTATTTTGTGACCTGTTGATCTATGTCTACCTCCCCTTAACAGAAGGCATAGAGAGGCCAGAGGTCAAAACAATATTGCTCTAGTCAATAATGAGCATTTATTAAGTGCCTACTATGTGCCAAGCACTGTGTTAGGTGCCCTAGGAACATGCTTATTCCCACATTCTTCAGGTTGCTGGCTGGCCTCATTTCACTCTTCTGGACTCTCTGAATTCTAGACCTTTGCTTACCTTGACCACTGAGACCCAGTTGCTTGACAGCTCTATTTGAACCTCTTTCTTACAGAATTTTTTCTGGCTTTTGGCAAATGATGCCTCCCTCCCTCCCTCCTTAACTCTCAATTCCCAGAACTTTGTTCATTTGTTTTCTTTGGATAACACAGATAATAGGGACTCCCAAGAAGCCAGATGTTGACCTCTTGTTCCCCACACTCTTGACTCAAACATCAAAGCTGTTACCACCGATACCATAGCCCTACTGCTAGATCTTTTCATTTCTGGACTCTGGAAACTTTTACCCTGGAAATTCCCAAAGCATATAAGCCCCTTATGTTATATTTGAAGAATGCTTCCAAATGGCATCAGCTATACATAGAATTGATGAGGGCTCATAACTCTTCAGAACTTATTATCCCCTGGGTTATTTAAGCAGGCTCAGGATATCCTTGATGCTGGTGTTTAAGAGAAGGTAGTGTGTGGGTGTAGAGTGAAGCAGAATGATTTGAAAGAATCTTGAATGAGTTAGGAGGAGTGAACTGGGGAGTCTAGACTAAAAAGAGTGTGCCCATATATGGAGAAAAAGCTGATGTGGAGTATGGAATAAGTGGGAAGGTATGGAGACTGGCCTGCCACATTTGTGCATTTAGCCTAGTAGACTGTATGCCTGTCTTTGGGTTCTAGGGCCCTTCTTTACAAGATACCAGTTTTAGGGAAACATTGATAAACAACAATAATGACTAGGTTGATCTTGTAGAATTTATGTGAACCAGCATTTCTTGAGATTTCTTTATTACTTGTATGGGAAATTAATTAATTAATTAATCAGTAACCTGAGGGTCCTGGCTCAAGATTTCTGCTTACAATTTAACTCTGACCCTTGCTCCACAGTTTTACTAGCCAGGCCCCTGTTGCCATTCACATCCTGCTGTGATAGTTCCGTTGACAAATGTAAAAATGTTTTCTGTCCATAAAACAGGAATAATACATAATTAACAAAGTTTCCAGTTTTCAGATTCAATTAAACTCAGCAACATTCATTATCATTAAGATTGAATAAATTGTTTTATCCTTTGCTGATCTCTCTCTTTTTTTAAAAGTAAGCAACTAGGTTTTATATATTTTTTAAAAAATATTTTGCTTAGCCAAGTGTGGGATAATTTTGAGACTAAAATAGGAGACATGTTGAATTGATGAACTTTTCATCTTAAAATAGCACTCATGTACTGATGGATGTAGTTAGAAAAATAATTGGTTGTCAGATTGACAAATTTAAATTATCTGTTTATTCTCAGGTTAGATTGTTGAGTATGAAGCATCCCCCTCCCAATGCCTTCCCCTCCATTCTCCCCTCCAAATCCAAGGAATATGTGATTGGTTTCTCTTATTGTTTTCCTAAAGAAGGAGCTAATTGTTCTTTATATTTAGTATTTTTAAATTATCAAATTGTTTTTTAGTTTTTCCTGTTAGCAATAGTATGTTTGGCAGGGGGTGGGGGTAGAAGTTGAGCAGGAGAAAAAGGATGTTTGATAGGAAAGAAAATAAGTAGAGTGAGTCATTTCAAGATAACTTTTCTTTGCTATCCTAAGCAAAGCACCTCAGTCTTCATTTTAAAATAGATTTCATAGATGAAAGAGCCTGTAGAGGGCATAGGGTTTTACTGTCACTTTACTTGTCATCCTTATTTCCCCCTTCCTCTTTAAGACTGGGCTTCTCTATAGGTTGAATGAGGCAGGTAGCTAGTACAGTGAATAGAGGGCCAGGCCTGGAATCAGGAAGATCTGAGTTCAAATCCAGCCTCAGACACTTACTAGCTGTGTGACTCTAGGCAAATCACTTAACCCTGTTTGCCTCAGTTTCCTCATCTGTAAAATGAGGTGGAGAAGGAAATGCAAATCACTCCAGTATCTCTGCCAAGAAAACCCCAACAGGGGTCATAAGTTGGGCCTTCGCCTATTTGTTGTGTTTATTCTTTCCTCATCACATCTTGCTGATTCTAGTTTAAGATTTCTGCCCTTGCTCTCTCTTAGTCACTCCCTCAGCCTGTTCATCTGTTATTCCTTGCCTGTTGCACTTATCCATCTGTCTCCTTTTCTGATCATAAAGTAGTGAGGTAGTACAATAGATGGAGCACTGGGCTTGGAGTCAGCAAGACCCAATCTCAAATCTGGCCTCAGATACTTCTGATCCCAGACGAGTCACCTAACCTCTGTATACCTCAGTTTTTTCATCTGTAAATCGGGGATAATAACAGTACCTACCTCATAGGGTTATTATGAGGATCAAATGAGATACTATTTGTAAAGCACAGTGATTGGCTCATAGTAGGTGCTTAATAAATGCTTGTTCCTTTCCTCTTTCCCTTCATATACTTCCTCAAAGATATCCCTCATACTCATTCTTGAGTTTAGATAATCATTGGAAATAGGCTGCTGCATCTACTATACATCCTTTGTCCTTTGGGTCACCTACAACTTTAGTGCCTTTGAAATTGTGGCAATCCAAAATTCACAACTATTGTGTACAAAGAGCATTTGTGATGAAAAGATAGGTGTTTGCGCCAGAGAGCAACTCATGATCTATAGAAACACTATATCATTTTTCAAATGCAATCTATTTACTCTCTTCCTCTTAATCAATTCTGGGCCTAATTCATTAACTATAGAGCTCATCCCAACTATACATGCTATGATACTAACTCAAAATATTGGATATTTAACTATTTTTCATAATCTGAACAATAGTTATTTTTAACCCATTCAGTTTTTCCTGCATGGATTTTTAGGCAGATCACCTAAATACCCATGGATCTCCATGATGAGACCTTGGGGCCTTGATGTAATAATCAGAAATTTTCATATGGCTGTTGATAGCTTACCTCTTCATAGCCTTTATCTATTGGGAAATGATTTGTTACATATTTGTATCAATTTCCTATGTATCTTAGATATCAGACTTTATCAAAGAAATTTGCTATAAAGGTTTTTGCTCAGTTGTTTTCTTTCTAATTCCAAATGCACTGGACATGGTTGTGCCTTTCAATTTCATGTACCTGAAATTGTCCATTTGCTAAAAAGAATCCCTCTTTCATTTATATCTTGTATATGACACCCTCCATGAGAGTGGCAAACACCTTAGAGGAACACGTGTCCTTTTGTTTTATGCCTCTCTGGTCATTAATAATTGGAAGGGTTATCGAACAATTATTTCTGTGGTCCTATTTGTCAAGGAATCTTATGGAAGCTTAGCATATGTTAGAGAGATTCATTGTTAAAGGAACGTTTTTAAGTTCGTGATTTACTTTACCAACCATCAACTGCTTTTATGTATACATATACATATAATTATATACACACACACACATATATATTTCTTGGTAGTCAACAGACAATAAATATGATGGGATTTTATGTTTTGCTGTAGAGAGTTATTTTAGAAGATCTGCCTTCTAAAAGGTTTGCCAGGGATTCCTTCAAAAAGCACATAGGTTATTCTTAAGAAGATTTCACAAAGATGAGAAATCAGACATGTTTTAGTAGTTATTGATATTCTCAAATACTGTGGGGGGTATTAATATTGTCTGTGAATTTTTCCATTCTTTTGGTCCCTGAGATACCTTGTAAAATCATTCATCAATTATGTTCAAGACTGCATAACTTCCAACACAAGCTTCCTTTTTTTCCATATGACCTGGTCCAGTCATTCTTCCTGAGTTCATCTTCTTAAATGCCATTTCTTCTTCTTTGTATAGCACATCAGGGACAGGGATGTTGGAGTCCAAATTTGGTGGCTTGTCTGTTACTGATGATGAAAATAGATCATTATATGAAATAAACTGACAAATTTGTTCTATTTTATGTCTGTTGTCTTCTTGCCAGTTTCATCTTTGAATGTTCTTGGGATGAGGTTGCTCATTTTGGTTTCATGCCAAGCTTTCTTTAGACTTGTTTTCACAGTTTCTTAAGGAATTATTGCTTATAATGTTCCCTCATTCTCCTCTACAGTGAATTTGTATTCTAAATTGGTATTGCCCTTGGCTGGCATATCTTGATGTTTGGTAAGAAGATCAAATGTTTAAGTGAGGAGATTAAGTGTTTGCTGTCTAATGTGGTTTTGTGGGATCTTTTGGTCTCTTCCTTTACACCAGTTAATTTTTTTACAAGAAATAGTGATTATCAAGGTCAATATCTTTGTCTTTTTCCATTTCCCACTTTTCAGCATCTACAGCTCATTTGAATAGATAAAGGAAAAATAAACTCAATTGCTTGTAGTGTCTTTTTAAAATCTTTAGCTTTTCTTCTAACTTGATGCTGATTTTTCTTTTTGTTTTAGCTAATTATGATATGACTCCCATATCAGTAACCAGTCACTTCTTGTATGTTAAGACATAGGCAAATATATTATTTTTGGTGATATTTGGTATATGTCATGTTTGGAAGAAAGTATCCATGAAAAGTAGTTATGAGATTTCTGAGTAGTGGAGGACAGTAGGGAGACAATGTTAGCAACATCAGGACTTGGAAATTTATTGGATACGACAGTGAATTGTTCAGTCATTTTCATTTCATGTCCAACTCTTCATGACCCTATTTGAGTTTTCTTAGCAAAGATAATGGAGTGGTTTACTATTTCCTTCTCTGGCTCATTTTACAGATGAGGAAACTGAAGCAAACAGAGTAAAGTGACTTGACCAGGGTCACACAGTAACTGCCTGAAGCCAAATTTGAACTCCTGAAGCGAGAGAATAATCACAAGTAACATCAAGATCTTGGTACAGAGTATTAGTTGAATGGTCATGCTACAGGCAGTAAGAGGGAAGCCAGAAGAAGGAGGAGGAGGAGGAGCAGGAGGAGGATATGGGGAGAGATGATAAGTCTGGTTTGAATGTAGTAAGTTTGAAGGTACGGTAGGATATCTCAGGGGAGCTGGAGTTGTAGGACTAGAGTTCAAAAGATAAGTCAGGCTATAGGAGTATATTTGGGAGTTATTTCTGTAGAGGAAGCAGTAGATGTGGGTGGCTATAAAAGAAAAATGAGATTTCTAGGGGAGAGAAGGAAAGATGACAAAGAAGAGACCTTTGCAGGACACCCATTTTAAGGAGTATGGAGGAGAATGGGGAGCCACTTTTTCTGAGACAGAAAAAGAGGTAGAAGGATTATTGGATTATGGATCTAGAAATGGAAATGACCTCAGAGGCCATGTAATCTGCTTCTCTCATTTTACATGTCATGGAGGTTGTTGTTGTTTTTGTTTGTCCTTTGTTCTTAAAGAAGACCATGAAATCAGGGAGGTAATGTCATGACATGCAGGTGAATAAGATTTAAGTCAGGGAGGGTTGTGCAAAGTCTCCAGTCTCACTTTCTCCTCCAGAGCCATCTGGGTCCAGTGGCCAGATAGAGATCAGGAGGACTGGAGATGGCCCAGGATGCAGTGGAAGGCCTTGGCCTTTACAAGCTAAGGGGGGAACTAGCCAATGAGGGCCTAGTCCCTGGAGCATGCTTAGACTTGCACGTCTTGGTACATTAATGCAGAGCACACGTATAGCTACTTCTTGCCTGGCTCCAATCTAATGCACGAAATATCAGAAAGCCAGTTTCTGGCCGCAAGTAAGTAATTGGCTGGTATTGTTTGGTGACTAAGAGTCTTCTTGTTTCAGAAACCAGAAGGAATGATAACTTAGGAGAAACTGAGCTAGAACTGAATGTGCCCACAAAAGATTGAAAGAGTCAATCTTTTTCTCTCTTCCCTGATAACTTTCAAGTAAGAAGGTTGCTTTAAGCTACTCCTGGTGGTGGTATAATGGAGCTGGACATTCCTGCCACTCCCAGCCTTGCCAAAGGCACCTCTGTTTCTTTTGTGCTTAGGTGAATCAGTATCCTGAGATATGAGCGCTCAGGTGACTGAATACTGGAGATTGATGAAAGCCAACAGAATTTCTTCCAGCAATCTTAGTCAGTAGCAAAGGTTTCCAAAGTGGTAGTGGCTAATGAAGCTCTGAGGAAGTGCCTATAAATGAAGGTGGAAAGAGACTGTGCCCTGAGCACAATGGCAGCTAAAGAGATCATGACTCAATATGTCTTAGAGAAATTCTGACTATGGAGTCTGGAAAGACATCAATCCTGGGAATCTAACTAGCTCCCCAAAGTCCCATGTGTTAGAAGAGAGTCAGGCAAGGAACATCTCACATGATCTCTATAGCCCACCAGGAAAGGCAAGTCCAAATGTGCTCAAAGGACTGGGCCCCTATTGGCCAGGTGACCCCCCACCCCCATCAGTTTACCTTTTGTTACATACAGATGAAATTGAAGCCCGGGGGAGGTTAAGTAACTTCATCAAAGTAACACAGATATTAAGCATCCAAATCAGGACTGAAGTCAGATTGTCTGACTCTAGAGAGAGTGCTCTTTCCATTGCACCATGGGAGAGCCAGGAGAGTGGGTTGTCTCTGAAGCCAAAGAAAGAGAGATAATACAGTAGGAATAAGTGGTCTACAAAATCAAATGCTGCCAAGTGGTTAAGGAGAACGAAACCTAAAAAAGGACAATTAGATTTGGTGATTGGGAGGTCACTAGTGCCTTGGAGAAACAACCTGTTTCGGTAGAATCTTACACTCCTGTATCCCCCATAATGCCTAACATGGTGCTGAGGACCTATTAGTACTGAATGAATACTCATAGAATTGAGTTGAATGGCCATTTGACTACTTATGTTCCATTTTGTGGAAGTAAAATCAAGTCAACATACATTTATTAAACACTTACTTTGTGCCAGCCATTGTGTTAAGTCCTGGGAATATAAATACCAGCATAAAGAAAGACAACTCTCGGGGAGCTGATGTTCAAATGCAAGGGAAGACAACATTTAAAAGGGAGTTGAAAAGTCAGGGGTGGGGGAAAGGAGAGAGAGGGTTCCCCCTATGGGGCATGATAAATTCTGGAAAATCAGAAGTAGAGCTTAGAGAGGAGTGAAGGATGACTGACCTGGGCCCTTCCCTCAAAATGGAGGTTTGGGGAGGAACTTCTCAATGAGAGGAGAGAGAGAGAGAGAGAGAGAGAGAGAGAGAGAGAGAGAGAGAGGGAGAGAGAGGGAGGGAGGGGGGGAGGGCTGTCCCAGGGTACGAAGGCAGCTGAGGCATTGGTGGTAAAATCCAGAGCATCAGAAGCAGAGCTCAGATGGGAATGAAGTAGTGGCAGGCCTATATATTACTATCTTTTATGATATATGTTGGTGGGGGAGGGGAGAAAAGCAGAAAGTATAAGAAGGGTGATGCTGGAACAGAGAAGAGGCCCAGGGACAAACCTCCATATTGGGCATGATCTTTGAAGGGATCAGAGGCTGTAAAGATTCAAGGTTGGTAGTGCAGGTCTATACCACATTCCATAGAGACCGCCATGTTTTTAATATAAAATTTGACACATATTTGTTAAATGCCTACTCCGAGCAGGGCTCTATGTTAGGTCCTGGGGATGCAAAGACAAAAATGAAACAGTCCCTGCCCTCAAGAAGCTTATGTTTTACTGGAAGGATACAACATGTATTCAAGAAAAAAGTAGGAAGTATATTCAAAATCATTTCAAAAATGTTGATTACTGGGGTAAGTAGGAAAAGCATAGAAGGTAGCATCTGAGTTGTTTTCCATGGGGAGCTAGGATTTCTAGGAGAGGGAGGATGGAGAGGGAGTGTATTCCAGGCATGGGGAACAGTCTGTGCAAAGATGCAGAGGTGGGTGATACTATAATTTTCCTTTCAGTCTTTCATCAAACTGACCCTGCTTCAGGCAGTACTGATATAATACAGCTTTTTTTATATCAGTGCATGGCTTGGATACATGGATGAGAAAATATCTGATGAGTTGGAACACACTGTTTTTTTGTGTTTTTTTTTTTGAGTAAAGATTTAGGGATGGGAATTCCCCACTGAGCTTATGGTCAGAAATCAATTCACTTCCCTGTCTCACATGTGCTATACTCTTTTTGGCTGATGACATTCCAATGAGATCAATACCAGAGCTGAGTTTACCCAGCAGGAACAAATGTCAATGGAGGCCAGAAATTCAATTTCCACTTAGCAGATTCTAGTTTAACTTCTGACTTGTTCTTGGCCTTCCTCACTCAGTAGATTAATGTGAAGTGTTTAGTAAATGTGCTAGTAAATGTTTAACATCCAGATCTATGAAAAACAACAATAATTATGCCCTCTTACGCTTAATCTATATTAACATTTTCTCCATCACTTTTTAAAATCTAGACAATCAACAGAACAATAAATCATGATCTTATTTTTGCCATTTGCCGTTTTCTGAGGGGAAAGTGTTCATGCTGAAAATTTAATAACCATTTCTCTTGAGCTGGTTCTAATCCACCCGTGGAAATGTGCCAATGCTGCTGATATGTATTTTCCTATCTCCCTTTGAAACAAAGGCACAAAATTTGGTTTGAGCTGACCAATTATTCAGTTCGACCAACCCTATTAAATGGCTGCTATGTGTAAGGCCCTGTGCTAGGCTTTGTAGATACACAGGCAAAAACAGAATTTTTCTTGTCCTCAAATAGCTTGTATTCTGTTAGAGGGCTATAATATGTACACAGATAAATACTGAACACATGCTTTACAACAATAATAGGAGAGTCAGTATGGAGGAGTGGATGGACAGCCGACCTTGGAGTCAGTTACAACTAATAATGTTCAGGTCCTATTTCTGAACACATCCTGGCTGTGTCACCCTGGGCAAATTATTTAGCCTCTTCAGGTGGCTCTCAGACTTGAAATTGCAGAATAGTTGGCAATCTGCATTGGTAGAGGGAGTTTCTTCAGCATGAAGTTCCCTACATCAGTCAAACAACAGGTACAGACAAGAACAAAGACAGAATTATGGAGAATAATTTTAAGGAGGGACCATTAGCAGGTAGGGAAATCAGGAAAGGCCTCCTGGAGAAGGCAAGACCTGGGCTGTGCTTTAAGTGTTTTGTGAGCAACCCTCACACCAGTGAGGAACAAGCACAGTGCTAGGCACATAGTAGGTACTTCATAAATGTTTATTGATTGATTGAGGTTCACTTGTGCAAAGGTAGGTAATATCATGTACAGGGATTAGCAGCAGGCTCCACTATGGTGGAGAGTTTGCAAAGGGGAATAACATGAAAGCAAATTATAAAGATTTGAAATGATGATTTTTCATAGGAATCTAATTTCATGTGATAGGATTGTAGAATTCAGAGTTGGAGGGGACCTTCCACTTAGTCCAGCCCTTTCATTTTATAGAGGATGGTGACACCTGGAGAAGGGAAAGGGTTTGTGCAGGGTCACACAGGTGGTATAGGAGAAATGGGATTTGAACCCAAGTCTCTTGACTTAAAATCCAGCTTTCTTTCCATGGTACCACACTATTTTATCCCTTGTTGAGGAAGAGAGTATGTTTTTCCTACTTACCCTATGTTTTACCCTACCCTACTCCTATGTTTTTCCTACTTATCCCAGTAATCAGCATTTTTGAAATGATTTTGAATATACTTCCTACTTATTTCTTGAGTACATGTGGCATCCTCCCAATAAAACATAAGCTTCTTCAGGGCAGGGAAAGTTTCTTTTTTGTCTTTGCATCCGCAGGACCTAACACAGAGCCCTGCTCGGAGTAGGCATTTAATAAATATGTGTCAAATTTTATATTAAAAACATGGCGGCCTGCATGGAGTGTGGGTATAGACCTACACTACCAAGAGGAAATATGTTTGGGGGTTTGGAGATGACTTTGTGGCTATTTGTCATCATTATTTTTTTTAAAGCTACGTGATTTATGGTCTGAATTTCATTATGCCAATCCCTGTACATGATATTACATACCTTTGCACAAGTGAACCTCAATATATTCTTCCTACAGGTAATGGCTCCTCACAATGCATTGAGCTTACCACGAGGATGGCTAAAGCATAAAGAAGGAAAAATCAAAATTCATTGCAGTGTTTGATGTTAGCACTAAATTCCCATCGTGAGATCTAGAAACCAAGTTAAAAATGACCCAAAGTCGGGTGTCAGAGGCCCCAAAGCTCAAAATGTATTTTCTCACTTAGTTTTATTTGTCCTTTTTCATGTCTTCTTGTGTTCTATTGGGCTGCAGCATGAAAAAGACTAGATGTTTTGGAGCCTGGGAAGAAAGTGGATGTGACATTGGTCTAAAGTTTTGATTCCAAAATGAATTTCAGTTTTATTGGCTGAAAATAAATAAATAGAATGTGAGAGCAAAATAGAATTATGATACAGGCAGAAAATAAAAAACCATATGGTCAAGTTGAAAAACAAAACAAAACAAATTCAAGGCAGTGTAGTGTGTTCTACTGTCCTTCATTTACTACCAAAAAATTACATTGTCTTATTTTTTTAAAATTATTTTTTAATTAACAAGCATTTATTGGCTCTCCTTCATAACTCCCTCCCCTCTACTGAGAAAAAGAAGGAGAACAAAACCCTCATAACAAACATGCACAATCAAGCAAAATAGCTTTCTCCTGCATTGGTCATTTCAAAAAATGTATATCTGATTCTGCATCTTGAGTCAAGAGGAGGCTAACATTCTTTATCACTGGCTCTCTGTAGGGGGTGGTTGGTCATTTCATTGATCAGAGGTCTGAAATCTTTTAAAGTAATTCATTTTCTCAATGTTGTTACCGTATGTACTGTTCTATCATGTCTTATCTTTAAAGAAAGTATACTGAATGACCACAAATCACTTATAATAAGCTTTTCAATATTCCAACTTGGGTTACTTTAATGTAATTAAATTAGCATTTGATTGGATTCAGGAGAGTTGTTTTTACAGGGCTATAGCTAGATATTGTTGAGTTCAACTGCGTCATTCTACAAACAAGGAAAATAATGTCCAGAAAGGTAAGATAATTTATTTGTAAGTGGAAGAGTCAAGCTTTGAACCCCAAATCAGGATGGGTAGAGAATTTTTCCACAAAGAAATAAACATAAAAAATATAACAACCCCTCACATCATAAAATCTCTTTCTTCTGTTCTCTCTTAGTTAGACTTAGATTTGTTGTTTGTTTTGTTTTCCTCTTTGGAGACTGAATGGACCAATAAGCTTACAGGGCAACTTTGGGAGCAACCTCACCTGAAATTTCATAGACCTGTAGATTTTTAGATATAGAAGACAGTTTAGAGATAATTTAGCTCAACTTCTTCATTTACAAATGGGGAAACTGAGGCCCAGAGAGATGAAGGAACTTGCCCATGTTTTCATAGATACTAAGGGGCAGAACCAAGTCTCTCTCTCTTTCCATTGTATCTAATGCCTCCCCAATTCTGGCTTTACAACTTACTAGCTATGTTATATCTCAATATTCCAGAGCTTAATGAAATTAACATGAAATTATTCTCCAAAAAGTGAAAAGGGTCTTGCCATCTATAGGAAATACTTCTGCCACTTTAATCCTAACCTGAATACTTTTCATAACCTTGTGTAAGTTATTTGTCCCATCTGGAATTCAATTTCCTTATTTACCGAATGAGGAGATTACATTTGATGACCTTTTCCCAGTTCTTAATTCTGTGATCCAGGGACTTTGGAGGTCATGTAATGAAATCTTTTCATTTTGCAGATAAGAATCTGAGAACTAAAAAGGTTAAATAAGACACTATGGTTACACAGTTGGTTCATGCTTACCTTCCTTCCTCCCAGTCAAAATCCTTATATCTTCAATATAGTTCTACATTGATTAAATATTAATGCGTGAATGTTGGTCCCTAGGACTTTCAGAAGTATTTGAATTTTTAAATGATTATGTTTGCTAATTTAGACTAGTAGTTAACTGGTAGAATTCCAGTTACTGTATCAACATAATACAAAAGCAAAACAAAACGAAATTAGATAGTATTTGGGGATTCTGGGAAGGTATGGCACTTTATGAATGTTGGGAATAGCAGTAGTGGGAGAGGTGGAGGTTACCTAACTTTTTTCTAGCTTGGTGTAGTAGAGATAGCTAGGTTGTGTAGTGGCTAGATCATTGGTCTTGGGGACAGGAAAACTTGAGTTCACAATCCAGTTTCAGACACTTAGTAGCTGTGTGACCCATTTATACTGTATGCACATATATATACATATATATATATGTATATAATTTTGTTTTTTTTTTTTGGCTAGGCAATGGGGTTAAGTGACTTGCCCAGCGTCACACAGCTAGTAAGTATCAAGTGTCTGAGGCTGGATTTGAACTCAGGTCCTCCTGACTCCAGGGCCATTGCTCTATCCACTGTGCCGGTTAGCTGCCCCATATATATTTTTTTTTGTATAATGTTTTTACATGTTGTCTTCCCCATTAAAATGTGAGCTCCTTGAGTTCGGGGGCCATGTTTTTGCCTTTCTTGGTATCCCCAGTACTTAGCACAATTTTTCACACATAGTAAGCACTTAATATATACTTATTAACAGACTGATGGGCATATGCCTGGAGAAAATGAATCATCCATCTTGATAATCCTGTTTTAAATGAAATTAGGTGATACAAGGAAGTTTCAGCTAAATGGAAGAATGGCTCACAGACCCTCCATGGGGAAGCAGTTTTTTTTTTGTTTTGTTTTGTTTTTTTTTTGCTTGGCTAGGCAATGGGGTTAAGTGACTTGCCCAGGGTCACACAGCTAGTAAGTGTTATGTGTCTGAGGCCAGATTTGAACTCAGGTCCTCCTGAATTCAGAGGAGAAGCAGTTTTAAAAAACCTTGTGCTTCAACATGACTAAAGTGGAAATATGCTTAATATGATTGTACATGTATAGCCTGTATCGGATTGCATGCCATCTTGGGGAGGGGATAGGAGAAGGAGGGAGAAAAAAATATTTGGAACTCAAAATCTTGTGAAAGTGAATGTTGAAAACCATCTTTGCATGTAATTGGAAAAAATAAAATATTGAGTGGAAAACAAAAACCCAACCTTGTGCTTTGAAGGCAATAAAAAATACAGTACTACTGGAAATTTGGCCATCAAGCAATATTCTTGATTGACATTGAAAAAAAAGACAAAATGAAAATAATTGGAACCTGAGTGTTAACATCTGTTGAAGAAGACAGGGAGATGCAGAAATTCTATGAAGAACATGATAAAATTCCCCAAATTAAATTGACATTTATTTTAATAATGGTGACTTCAGTGTAAATGTGGGAAGAGTGAAGAATAGAAAGAAAAATACAATGGAATGCAAAGTTGAATAAAAAGAAATGAGAGATGACAAAATCTTATAGACTATACAGAAACATCATACTTGTGTATCCGACTTTTTTGTTTTTCCAGAAGAGAAGGAGAGTGGACGTGGCAAACATTGATAAATGTCACAAAAAATGAAATTAATTATATGTTGAGACAAGAAATAACTAGTTACTTCTGTGGCACTCATGTTAAATTCAGCCGTCTGTTTACAGTCAGATTTTAGAGAAAAGATAAAAATTAATGCCAAATTAGAAAAAAGAATAAAAATAAGAAGGCTATATTGTGTAATTGAGGCTACTTCATTCTGACCTATTTAAACAAGCTGATGAACAAAATATTAAATAAAAAACCAAAGCAAAACAGACATTAACATAGAGTACCATCATTTTCTAAAGAAATTTAATGTAAATAATTCTCCACAATGAGACCAAAAGAGCCTAGAAATTTTGTGAGTGAGAAAACACTTGCTCTTCCTGCCAAGTGGAGAGAGATGGCAGCCAAGATCAACACTAATTTAGAATATAAGTTTATTTTTGAAAACAGAGGAGAAGAGTGGAAGATTGAATAGTATTACCTCGTAAAGCATTGAGGCAGATGAAAAAAGGAGTTTACTAAAAGCTTGGTAAAAAATCCAACAAAGGCAGGTTGTCCTGGAAGCATTTGAGTATAATCCTGGAAAGACAATAAAAAAAAATGAAACATGGAAAAGATCTGTCAAGATTTTTGTAACAAACTATTTTCTCTATCAGTGTCAAAGCTGCCACATTTGAACCCTAACATCATAGTCCTTGATATACTGCGTAAGGAAATGAAAATGGAATTAATGGAAAACACAAATTATAAGAGCAGAAGGACTATACTAAGCGTATTCAGAGGTGATGAGATTTTGAGGCATTGAGGAATTGAGCAATTGATTCTTAAGACATATGAAAAAGAGGACACCAAATGCTTGGAAAATCATGGGACATATTATTCCTGGAAAAGGCAAATGAATGAATATCAATAACTACTGAAGCATTTGTCTTCTTTTCCATCTCTAAGAAACGTCAGTGAGAATAATTTTATGTGTATTGACCACATCCTTGAAAGTATGTGATGGGAACAGGCAGGCTTTTACAAATGATATTTTATAGCAGACTATCTCTTTACAGTCACATGATTAATTGAAATGTGCAGTGACTACATGATCATACTATAGTTATTGTTTAACTATATATAAAAAGCAACAGACATTGGATTTGGTAGAACAAAATATTGTTTTTGTAGTAGCAAGGTGTCTCCCATATGTATGTTAACATAATACAAGAGTCTTTGAAAATTGTAACAATTTAGTTACCTTGTTCAGCGACTCTCTGGTCATTATAGTCAACAGGAAGACATCAAAGGTATTGTTAGAGGTTATGAAAAGTATTCAGGTTAGGATTAAAGTGGCAGAAGTATTTCCTATAGATGGCAAGACCCTTTTCACTTTTTGGAGAATAATTTCATGTTAATTTCATTAAGCTCTGGAATATTGAGATGTCCTAAATGAGTTCTATAGTCATTCAAAAGAATTAGTATAATTACAAAGGTAAAAGAAGTGGATAAATAATGTCAATTACTTAGAATGATACATGGTTTCAAAGTCTATATGTATTTATATAGACAGTGAATATAGACAATGTTTAGAGGTAAGCTGGAGGCAGTGGATAGAGCGCTGGTCTTGGATTCAGGAAGATGTGAGAAAAAAGTGTGATACTGGGCAAGTCTTTCTGTTTGCCTCACCATGAATATTTTGGACAGACTCTGTCTGAAAGAATAAAAGAATAGGCTGGGCTGGCTTTGGAAAGTTATGCAGAGCTTTTAATGACTTTAAGCTTCTTCATGAAACGAAAAAGCATCTTTTTTTTTTAAACATGTATATTCTTCCAGATGTGCTATATGAATCATAGAATAACACAGTCTCTGAAGAATTAAAGTTTCAGGTCATTCAACGGACCACAGTGGTGTAAGTGGGTTACAACAAATTGCCAATGAACAGTTGTTCAGGGGAAATGGTGTATAGCAATGGTGTCAAATTCAAATAGAATTGGATCACTGCAAGCCACATATTGACTTAGGAAACGACAAAATAACATTATTTGTGTTGTACTATATTTTTGTTAATTTTGATAAGCATTTCCCAATTTTATTTTAATCTGGATGGGACTTGGGTGCTGGGCCTTGAGTTTGCTATCTCTGGTATAAAGGATACTTTCAGAGAGATTTATTGACCTACATGAAAAGGAAATGGGTCAATCAGGTAGGAAGAGACAACTTGAAGTATGGTCCACATTTGCTATTGGTTTCCATGAAACATACATAGGTCTAGTAAAAGGTACCTCACCATGTTGGATGGATATAAGGAGAACATGGACAAAAGCAATTTTGGATAAAAATGTATGGATGTCTTGTTATCTGTACCATTCACATAGGTGAGATCATAGATCTATCCATTTAAATATCAAATTATTTTATTTGCTTCTTGGTTTACAAAATGCTTTCATATTTAAGTATCTCACAGGATCATTGTGAATATTAAGGTATGTATATTATCCACATTTTATAAGTGAAGAAACTTAGCTTAAAAAGGGTTAAGTGACTTGCCCAAAGTCACATTGCTGGTAATCCTGAGATTTAAGCCTTGATCATCTCATTCCAAGTCTATCTCCTTTATAGCACCTTGCCCAGGTAGGAGCTGAAAAATGTTTGATATGACTTGGAATACTGCAGAGCAAGACATTTGACTTCAGCATTCATTTATGCACTAAAATTTTTATTCAATACCTAGAATAAAACTAATAATATCTACAGTAATGACAAATAACATGCCAATTTTTAGTTATAAAACACTTTCATATTTATTAACTGACTCATAACAACCTTCTGAGGAGATAAAAATATGCAAGTTTTATGTCCCTTACTTTAAAGATTAGATAACTGAGTCTTTCTGAGGTTAAATATTTTGCCAAAGATAAGAACCAGTTCTTCTGAGTCTAAGCTCAGAGTTTTTTTTCTACGTGCATGGTTCTGTACTAGGCATTGTGGGGCATATAGACAAACTGCATAGCACATAGACCCTGCCCTTCAAACTGCAAATTGGTTGAGAATAGAAGACATATCACATCTGAAAATTTAAATAACAGGAGAATTAATAATAACATGATAAGTTTTTTTTTTTTAACTAAGCCAATATGCCTCATGGAGGTAAATTACAAACTATGTAGGAGTTTATGAGGTTTTCTTGACCACTGATTTTTTTTTTGCGAGGAACTCTGGTCTACCTTGTTGGGTTGTGGACATAAAGAGCAACTTTGAGGGAGAAGCTTGGAGTTTTTTTTTTTTAAGTGAAATGGCAGTTCAAAACGACAATAACCACTGAATGAGCAAATCAGGAATGATAAAGCCTGCTACAAAAGTTATTGTAATAAAAAAGGAAGGAAAAAGAGCTATAAGGAATCAAGGACATGCTCATTAAGAAAGTAATGTTTATTCAAGAAAACTGAGTAAGATATTGAAAAACCTAAGCCAAAGGAAGGTTTAGTCAGAGAATTTATATAGGTAGAGTCTAGAGGAACATCAGTTTACTTTAGATTAAAATGGCTATAAGGAAAGCAGTTTAAACCCTGAATTGGTTGGTTGAAAGGGATGGACTCAAAGCTTCAAGAGAAATTTTGCTTTTCTAAGGCTGTTAGGAAAAAAGGCAACTTGATCTGGAATTGGTGGAAGGAGGTAGTGTGAATAAGAAAAAAGTGTCAAGACTAGGAAATCCTGCAAGATATTTAATACTTTTTCTGGATCAAGAGAATTGAGTAACATGAGATTTTACTTGTAATGCAAAGATTCCTGTGGGTCCCCACATGACTCTGAGACCTGGTTCAAGTTTCTGTTTGTATCATTGTCTACTCAAATTCACCACTCTAAGCCCATTCCAATGAGTCTCTCCAGCACAGGCTCTAACACATGGATCTTAGGGAAAAAAAGCATTTACTAAAAATAGAATAGCAAGGTAATAAGATGGAATGAGTCAGGTAGTAAGCATTCTTAGCACCCATACCAGATGGCCATCTTCCACAATCCCAAGGGGACTGACTGCAAATCAGAATCTGTTTCAATCCTTCAGTCTTTTCAGCTCGGTAGAAAGACATCATCCATTTGAACTTGTAATGTGGTATTAAGAGTGTCATATCTGCAAGTAGTCTCTGTTTAATTACTTCCCTCTCCATGATGGATAGTAGCTATTGAATATTATTACTTTCAGGACACTGTGGCCATATCTACACCAAATGAATTGTCTGAATCTTTGCCCAGCACGTGCCTGAATATCTACCGTTTCCATGCTCATTCGACGCTCACCTGATTCCCACAGTCTGTGTTTGAAGTCTTTTGTTGGTGTTCAGCTGTTCAAGTCATGTCCAACTCTTCATGACTCCCTTTGGTTTTTTCTTGGCAGAGATACTGAAGTGGTTTGCCATTTCCTTCTCCAGCTTATTTTACAGATGAGGAAACTGAGGCAAACAGGGTTAAGTGATTTGCTCAGGTTACACAGTCAGTGTCTGAAGCCAGATGTGAACTCAGGAAGATGAATCCTCCTGACTCCAGGCCCAGAATTCTATACACTGTGCCACCTAGCTGCCCTGTTTTTCCATGGTCTAAATGTGGTTGTCCAGTCTTCTTATTTATTATCTCTTAAACAAACAAATAAAAAAACCTATATAGTATAAGCACCTGTATCCAATCAAAATCCGTACTAGATGATGTCTTGATTTTGTGAAACACAAAGCCTTCTGGTCAAGGTAGTCCATTTTGTTGTTGTAGAGTTGTTTCAGTTGTGTTTGACTCTTTGTGACCCCCCTTTGCGGTTTTATTGACAAAGATACTGGAGTAGTTTGCCAATTCTTCTTCAATTCATTTTACAGAAGAGGAACTGAGGCAAACAGGGTTCAGTGACTTGCCCAGGATCACACAGCTAGTAAGTGTCTGAGGCCAGATTTGAACTCCGGAACACAAATGGTCCTGACTCCAGGCCTGGTACTCTATCCATTGTGCCATCTACCTGCCTCCACTTAACATATGAAGTGCTTAAAAAATGTTTGTTGACTAACTTGCCTGGGCCTTCTAGCTCTGCACTTGTACCTGGGGCTTTCTGGAGCCAACTCATCATGCCAGCTTGTGAGAGCTGATTGTTAAAATTTCAGGGTGAGCATTTACACCTTGGAAATCAGCTAACATTACAAATCAGCTGTGATTTGTGATTTGTGATTATTGTTCTTTATTGTCTAAACTTAAGGAAGTAATAAGAAAATGTTAATAATGCAGATCAAATATAAGTGTGCTGCGCATACTTTTTTTTGTAGAGCCAATTGTTAAACATTTACCATCATACCCCTGATTGTAACTTATTACCTCAACTGTGTACACAATTTGTGCTTTAGTGTTCCCTCACTCTGCTGTGTGCTTTAATGGATTCAGAATGTGCTATCCAGTGCTTCTTAAAATGTGGGTCATGACCCCATATGGGGGAAAAATTTGGCAACAGTGAAAGGTTTCTGAATGCACAGTGACCAAAATTAATTAAAAATTAAATGCATAATGAATTGTAGGTGTTTCTGGCAGCTCTTGCCAGCGTTGCATCACACAACTTCACTGCAGCCCTGGTTCTGAGCATACAACATGCACACTTTGCGTTGTGCGTGCCCTCAGGCCATGCAATGCCAACAAATGCTGCAAAAATTTTCAAAATTTGAAAAGGGATCTCCGGTGGAAAAAGCTTAAGAAGCCCTGCATTATAGGGCTCTGCGCCAGAAAGGAAAATGGGAAAAGGCCGTGTATGCTAGGAGTTCACTATTTAGAGAGACATAGTTTTCTCTTCCTTCTTTTCTTTTTTAATTAAAAAAAAATCTTGGGTGGTGTTAGGAGAAAATTGCCCAAAACAAATAGTCACAAAAGCTTGCTTGGGGCGTTTTCTATTTGGAGGTAGAGCTGGGAGCGTGTCTTTTTCATTTTGCCAAAAAGTGCTTTCTGGAATAGCATCCAATGCTATTTTATTTCTTCCTAGATCTCTTTGTAATAACTATCTTCCCAAAGAAGGATGAAGAGAATCTGCAATCTGACAGAAACCCCCGTTGCTCCATGTGTGGAAGCTGACAAAAAGCATTCTTTTTTGTCCTTAATCTAAAGCTTGTACTTCCATTTGATCTCTGTTTATTCCTTTTTTCCTCAGGAAACACTGACTCTGCAGGACCTTTAATACCAGCTGTAAACTGCATTACACCCTCTGACTGGTTATATCAGATACCCTGAACATCATGACAATAATTTGACAGTTTGTAACCACCTAATGATTCCCTCAAACAGTGTTATTAGTCAAGTGGCATGAATGTTTTGGGTTGGAGGGGGACTGGAAACAGCAAACCTTAAATATTCCTTCTGTTGTGTCTTTTTTTTTTCATGAAGACATTGTCTTAGTGGTATTTTCTTATGTGAAAGTTAGCAGAATAAAGGCTGCAAAAAGTTTATTTCTTTTGGCTTGCCCTTGTGGTAGTCTTATTAAATAGATTTTGGTAGACTAGTCTTGATTAAAGTTATGAGGAAAGGAAAATTTGTAGGCCACCTTGGTGTTTCCTTCCTGTATCCTTACCATTCTCGTGTGCTCCACTCCTCGCAAAAGCAGTCTCCCTTTTCTCAGGTACCCAAAGGCTCTTTCTCTCTTCCCCTGTTTCTAAATAGAAAAGAAGATGTTTTGTATTAGTAATTTACAAATTAGTCTGAATTTAAGTCAGCACAGATTCCAGAGGTATTTGTATTTTAAAACTTAACTACATTTTAGAGTTGGGAAGAGATTGGGTTGACCAAAGGAATTCCTTTATCAGTTTAATGAGCCTTTGGGATTTTTTATTGTATATTCCTATTGAGGATACAGTTATCTCTTCCCCATGACTCCCCCATCCTTCTGCTGTGATCTGGAAAATCTGTATAAAATTTTTTGGCTCTCCCTTTGTACCAAAGAAATCTGAATTATTATGGTATTAAAAGATAAAATATGTTGATATTATATAATACCTTACATATATTTTATCAAATTCTGAGTTTCTAAATTTTTTCTGTGTCATCTTCAGGCCTTCACATGTTGTCTGTGGCTTCCACAAAAGTCCCCCCTAATTCCCATTTAATTTCTTATGCCAACTCTTGATATATCGAAATCACAATGGGGAAAATTGTGATGTGGAAGAGATAACTATATAGACAAACTTCTTTGTTCTGCTGGAGGGTGGGTTTCACTGATGTTGGTTAAGTTGGTTGACTCCCATTATTGTGTGAGAAGCCCCTCTTTGTGCTGTCCTAAAAAGGATTGGGCAGAGAGTCTAGTTCTTTTTGATTTCTTTGTTTTTCCATATTTCATTTTATCTGTGAGATCCTGACAGTATAGCAAAGTCAGGAGTGGATCTGTGTCCTAAATTCCCCCACCCCCACCCCTAGTCATTAATGGCTTCCTTGGCCTAAGAAGCATGGGAGCTACAGATACTGTAATAACCCACATGGCCTTAGAAGAGAACATCAGTCTTGGAAAGACCATAGTGTAATCCCCTTACCCCAGCAGATGATCGATGCACAGAGAAGATTAGGAGCTTTTTGACTGAAGAGATCACAGCATCTAGGGGCAATGATGGAGTATGGAGAGTTCTGAAAGATATCTGTTTCGTTGCCCAAAGTGCATTTCCTTTCAGAGAGGGGGCCTAAATTACAGGCTAACACTATGAATCTGGGGGGGGGGGGGCGCTGCATACAACCCTGGAGAGGGAAAGAGTTATAATGATATTTATGGATCAATATGAGTCTCTTATGTGTTTCATGCATTTGTTTATGAACTCCTGTAAATACTTTGTATTTTATATAGGCTGGAATAAAGGCTATCCTATATTAGCAATTTCATTGTTACCTTGATTGCTTGAATAGGAGCTAGAGATATGTTTACCCATATCTATAGAGAGTCAGATACAAGCTATGTGAAGAGATTTTTCTCAGAATAAACTTTGGGAGGGGGGTGGGTAATGTACCAAAGAGAATTGATTTTGGGGATTCTGTCCCCCAAATTTAACATGGTTCATGGGGGACCTGAGTCACAGGTTACAATAGAATGAATCATAAGATATTCCTTAGAAAAGGAGGAACTACAGTAAATAAGAACTCAGTTTGGAATCAGGGATCCTGAGTTCAAATCTCTTACTAATTGTTTGACTTCAAATGAGTCATTTAACCTGACTAACCAGGAATGATCTGCTGGACTTCCCATGTACCTCCCATGGAGCTGGATTTGTACCATGGTTACTTTTGGTGGAACATGTGTTCTGGGTCTCTGCTAACACATTTCACTTTGAGATCAATTCAGTAACTCCTAACTGGGCCAGTGACAGGGGTTGCATCAAAGATGATCGGTGACTAAGCTAGGAAGAGCTGTCCACTTTGAGTTATAAAAGGAACAAAGAGTGATGGCTTCTGTTCTCCTCTATTGGAATACATCCAGTGCTCTGGGACTCTTTTCTCCCTTGAACTTCTAGCAAGGAGGGAGTAAATAGTTCTCTTCTCTTCTCCCAGCAGCAATGGTGCCTCCAAGTACACAGCAGCAAAACATGTGTTTGCTTAGGCGAGCTGAAATCTTTGGCTGCCGCCTTCTGCCTTTGTACTTCATTCTTGAAATGGGTCTGTAACCAACAGCTACCATTGCTGACAAATGGATGTTTGCAGCCTTGGTGATTATTTTGTGAGTTTGAGTTCCCAAGAGAGTGCCACTTGTCTAATGATAGGTGATATGGAAGAGCCGTGTCAGGCTGGGAAGAAGACCTGGATTTCGAGTTGCTTGGATATGGGCTTGTGGAGCTCATCATACCTATGTGACATATGAAAAGTCTGAGAGATATAGTTTCTGGGTAATTAATCATCTTATTGATCATTCTAGTTAGTGGATAATTCATAAAAGTGGTCAGTGGTACTCTTGAATGCCAAAGACCCCCATGGAACCCACTCAATACTTATATGCCCTTGGAAGAGTGGGTGTTCCTGAGGGTAGCAATCAATTCTGATTGGTTAACAATTAATGAGAAGAATGAATATTGTAATGAGAGGTAGACCCATTCTAATGAGGGGCTGGAGGACTGACTTTGATCACTCTTGCTCCCAGCCCACCCCCAGCCTTGGGCAATCTAGACAAAGGATCTACCCTCACCCAAGCCTGAGTAGAACACAATGCTCTGGGATTCACCTTAGATTAAATTCTCCTTAAGGTTCTGTAGTTGGATGGGGTAAATTTGTACCTTGGGGATTTGGGCAATTTCATCTATCAACAGAGAATGAATAACCTACAAGTTTCTGAAAAAATCCTCATTCTCATAAAATAATTGATTATTAATATAAGAGAAAAATAATCATTTCTTTCATGTATTATACTCTCCTGGGAGCTAAAGACTACTTTGTGGGACTAACACATATTTCTCTTCATCTTGTTTCTGCACTGTCTCATTGAAAGGGACCATAATACATATTCAGCACCATGGAAGACAACCTAGCCCTGTCATTTCAGCCAATCGCCCCCTTAAAGTCAGGAAGCTGAACTAGATAATTACTAAGATCTATTCAATATCTGAAATTTTATGATCCTTAGTGATCTTGCAACTGATCCAAAATCATACCCCGTGCAGAAATTCTCTCTGTAATTTCTTTGATCTATTGCTTATATATTTCCAGTGCCATGGAATTTGCTGTCTCACAAGGCAATCCATTCCATACTAGTATAACTTTAGTTGTTAGAAAATATTTCCTATATGATACCATAATCTGCTTCTCTGCAATGTCAAACCATTGTTTTTAGTTCTGGACTTTAGAGCTATGCTGAATAAATCTGTTCCTGACTGTTTCGTCAGTGTGAAAGACTAGACTACCAAAATGTAGAGCAACTCGTCATCAACAGGTTGCCTATGAGCTAATTAATTCTTTGACCATGGTAACCCATAAAACAAAGAAAAGATGCAAAAGGGTCCTCTGTGTTAAGAATAATAGAGTTTGGGGGGCATTTATAAAGATTTATTATTGATAACTCTAAATGTGAGATGAAAATTGTCCAGTGAAAAACAAGTTGATATACTATTAGTAAAACTGAAGCACATCATTATTATACTATTTAATTTTGATTATTACCCTTATTCTGAACTATATAGACTACTCTGAAGCTATCAATATTGCTTTTTCTTTTCTTCAATGTTATTGTCTTATGTGAATTATTGAATACCCTTGCTGATATTCTTTTTTATATCAAATCTACTGCTTTCTATGGGATCTGGTTTAGTAGTTGAATCTGAATACTTTACTGACTACTCAACTTTTTTTGTTGACCTTGATCAGATGAGCTAGTCTCTAGGCAAAAGCATTTTTTCTGTCCTCGTTAGAGACAATCTGTTCCTGGCCCCAAACCCATCATTCCATTTTGCCAAATCTCATTTTCCAACTCTATCTTCTTAGCCAGCTGTTCATTTTCTATGCCGTCTTGAAATCTGGGAAGATTTATGTGAACTGGTACAGTGTGAGGTGAGCACAACAAAGAGAATAGTTTATACAATAACAACATTGTAAAGACAAATGCCTTTGAAAGATTTAGGAACTCTGATTAGCTCAGTGGTCCACCCTGATTCAGAGGAGTGGTGATAAAGCAAGGTACCCACCTCCTGACAGAGAGATTATGGACTTAGGGTACAGAATGGGAGACATATTTTTAGATATAGTCAATATGGGATTTTTTTCTTAAACAGGCGTATTTGGTTTCCATCTAACCTAAGCTAATATTTAATCTTCTGCAAGAAGCCTTTAGTCTAGTGCCTTCCCTCTGTTGATTATCTTCAATTTATTCCATATATATTTTGTTTGTACACAGTTGTTTGCATATTGTCTCCTTCATTAGACTGTCAGCTCCTCAAGGGCAGGGGCTGTCTTTGACTTTTCTATTGCTATTGCTTAGCATGCGTGCCTGACACACAGCAGGCACTGAATAAATGCTTGTTTTCTGACTGATTTGTAACAAGAATTTTTTTCTCCTTACCCCCCTCTCCCCCCACTCCCCACCCAATTGGGGAGGAAGGTAAGGGAGATAAAATAAATTGTTATTAATGGCAAAAAATAAAATTAAAGTAAAAAATAAAATCTATTAGCAATGAACATTACTTTTACACCTAAATCAATATATTTCTTTCCCAGGTCTCCTTAACTCCTAGAGAGTGTTTCTAGAGTCCTTATGTGGTGGTATTATATGTTATCATAAATAACAGTAATTGGCTTTAAGATGTCTGGTAGTCTATTAGAGCTAGACCTTAGATCTTGTGTAATTCTACCACATTATTTATTCTCCATCACATCTCAGTCACACACTTTGAGAAGGAAGTGTAACTACTGATTAGTCATCTTAGGTCTGTATATCTTTGCTCAGGGCCTCCTCTTTTTTTTTTTTTTGAGGCAATCAGGGTTAAGTGACTTGCCCAAGGTCACACAGCTAGTAAGTGTCAAATGTCTGAGGCTGGATTTGAACTCAGGTCCTCCTGACTCCAAGGCCGGAGCTCTATCCACTGTGCCACCTAGCTGCCCCCCCAGGGCCTCCTCTTCATGCCCTGTAGATAACTTTTGCTTGGGATAGGTGTACTGAAAACCAAATTCACCTGGATATAGGTTGGTGGAATGGATTCAAATGGATTAAAAGAGGTGATTCTGTTTTTATTTTGGCTTATCTCCTCAGCACTTAGCACAGTGCTGAACACATAGTAGGTTTTTGATAAATGCTAGTTGACTGAGTGACTTATTCATTTCCCATGAATATTTTTTTGGGAATGGGAGCAACAGGGCTTAGGGTCCTGTCAATATTTCATTTAAAGACTATTTAAACTCATCATGCAGAAGACTTTCATCTTTGGCTCTCCAAGCTTCAGGCTGAGTGCTAATGGAAATAAACTGCAGGACAGCCAAGATGAGACGACCTAATATGTTTCCAGGAAATCATGGGAAATTCGAAGCATGGGAAGTAAAGAGGCTATACTTTATAGAGAAGAGGATCTGAGTAGTTATGTAAACGGTACAGATGAATTCCTTTGAGGTGAGAATTCCTTGAAGAGGAGTAGATATTATGTTGAAAGTAACAGAACATTGGATGAAGAAGCATTTGAATTTTATGAAGACAAAGTTTTGCTTTTAAAAGCATGTCTTCTGTGAGAATTGGATTCTCTGTTTGACAACTCACTAACTATTTCTTTAGATTAAAATAAAATGAGGCCATTACCACTAAGGACTAAAGGAACTACATTGGTTTTTTTTTTTTTTAATCTCTTTCAAACTATTGGACTAAATTGAAACCTAAAAGTTTTTTCTATTTTGAAGTTGTTATAAATTAGACACTTTGTGTCCAGGTCATATCTTTCCAAAGTCCGAGTTCTCTACTGTATTGTCCTGTCACTCAGGAGTGGAAACAGAATAAGCATCACAGTGTTTAAAAGCAACTAAAAGGGAAAGCATTTGTGCTTTAGTGGCTTCCACCTTACCTTGTCAGTGGTCGATTATCTGCTCAAGATGCTGGGTACAACCTTGAAGTTGTGAAACTTAGCCTTTGAAAAATTAAACAGCCAAAGGCTAAAAGTGAATAAGAAAGAATAGAAGCTTGACATTTTGAACTGAGACTTATGTTGACTCCACTAAACCCAGCATGCTGTATTACCTTTGTATATTCCCTGGGGAACAGGAATCTCTTTGAAAGGGGATCCATAGTTGTCTTCGTGTATCTTTGGGGTGAATTGATTTGAGCCAGTGAGATTAGAAGAGGAACTTGTCGCTGATGAAATCTAGCTCTGGTCTGATAATGTGGGGTTAAAGGATATAGCCTGATTATATTTTATACGTACCTAATTGTTTGCATATTGTCTCTCCTCTTACTTTCTTTCTCCTCCCTGGCCCCCATTAGACTGTGAGTTCTTTGAGAATGGGGACTTTTTTTTTTCTTCTTCCTTCGTAGATCCAGTACTTAGTGTAGTGCTTGGTACAAGTGGGTGCTTACTAAATGCTTGTTTACTTGACAACTCTTTTGCTCTTCTTTATGTGTAACAACTAGAAAAGAAGTAAGAATCTACACATAGATGGGTGTGAGATAAATTAAAGGTCCAGTGTGTCAGTCCTCTTGGCTGGGTGAAATAGAAGGTAATGGAGGGATGAGAGAATGACAGTATAGTCCTGGGGAAATAGTTACCTGGGAAGAAAGTTGTGATGATTATTTTCTTTTTCTTTGTTTTTCCATTGTCTCCCTGAATACCATTTGTGCCCCTGAAACAACTGGTTTAGACAATTCAGCAATTCCTCATTTATTAACTGCCTGCTGTGTGCATGGATCTAATATTAGGTATATGAAGATGGAGAAAAGAAAACCCTTAAGGAACTTAAGACAGATATCTAAATAGTTGTAATGCAAATTATACCATATTAAGTCCACAAGAGAGGTTTAATTAATCAGTCAAGAGTCCATCAATAAATATTTATCAAGTTCTTACTATGTACCAGGTGCTGTGCTAAGTGTGAGGGATACTAAGAAAGGCAAATACATGACCTCTGATATCTTATGATTTGAGGAAAACTTTGCCTTCTTTTAGGTGTAAAAGGAAGATTGGGATGACAGATATTTGATATATTAGATTGATTTTTCAAGGATTTTCACAAATTGGAGTCACTTTTTTCCCCATTAGTCTGACACTCATAACAAAAATCTGACACTAAGTGAATATTCAGAGTTCCCATGACCCAGGTTTCCCTTTCATTTCACCAATAGGATTTGCCTATTGTAGAGTTATAAAATAGATAAGGTAGGTGGAGTCCATCACCAGGCACACAGAGAGTGTGACTGTATCTGGTCAATAACGTTAGCTAATAAGCTACTCTGTTTAGCTTTCTGTGAATCTAATCATCTGCAGGCAACTGGTATTAGTGGAAAACTGTGGCATATATCTGCTCCTAGAACATCAGAGAAACCAATTTACTTTTTTGGGGGTATAATTCCTTTAAAAGCAATTCATTTATGCAACTAGAAACAGCTTTAACAAATTTAAAAAGTGGAAATGAGTTCAATTTATTCCATGGAACATCACGCTATTACTTAAGAATTGAATCTGCACGCAGTCATTCTGAACAGCTATACTTTATAGTCACTGTAGTACATACTCAAGGCTAGGGCATCATTGAAAGGCTATTTGATGTTTGGGGCTTTAATTTCCTAGAAAAGTTTAATGAAAATTTAAACACAACAGAGCTTAACCAATAGAAAGGAGGCTCTGGACAGGCTCTCAGTCAGGCTTTTTCATTAGAAAAAAAATTGAGTAGGATCAAAAAATTCTGAAAACCCTGTACGTCTTCTCAAATCCCTTCTCTCACTCTAGTTATTTATACAATCTCCTCTGTTAGACTATGAGCTCCTTGAGATCAGAGAATATTTTTTGCCTTTCTTTGCAACCCTAGCACTGCCTGCCACATAGTAGGTGCTTATAAATGCCAGCTGACTTGACTTTTACCCAGGGGAACAGGAAAATGATGAGCACATTTTTCTGTCTCCCTTTATCTACAAATGCTACCTTCTGTTAAGCAGTGTGGAGAAGTGGAAAGACTACCTAACTTGGAGTCTAGTGACCAACTTGCCATATGATCTTGGTCACACATTGAACTTCTCTGGGCCTTGATTTCTTCATCTGAAAAATGAAGGCATTTGTGGATTAGATCAGAGGTGTCAAGCTCATGGGGTTCAGGCCATGAGCCCACACATGCAGCCCACAAACTTTTTTTTTCAGTTTTTTAACATTTTTATTTAAAGTTTTGAGTTCCAAATTCCTCCCTGAGATGGTAAGCAATCAGATATAGGTTATAAATGTACAATTATGCAAAGTATTTCCACATTAGTCATTTTGTACAAGAAGACGCAAATAAAAGAAAAAGATGAAAGGAAGTGAAAAATAGCATGCTTCAGTCTATATTCAATCAATATCAGTTCTTTCTCTGGAGTCAGAGAGTATGCTTCATCACTAGTCCTTTGGGATTGTCTTAGATCATTGTATTGGTTTTCCTGGTTCTGTTCACTTCATTATGCATTAATTCATGTAACTTTTTCTGGGTTTTTCTCAAATCATCCTGCTTGTCATTTCTCATAGTACAATAATATTCCATTATAATCATATACCACAGCTTGTTTAGCCATTCCCCAATTAATGGACGTCCCTTTGATCTCCAATTCCTAGCCACCACAAAAAGAGCTGCTATAAATATTTTTGTACAAATAGTTCCTTTTCCCTTTTTTTGGGATATCTCTGAGAAATAGACCTAGCAGTGGTATTGCTAGATCAAAGGGTATGCACAATTTTATAGCTCTTTGGGCATAGTGGCAAATTGCTTTCCAGAAAGTTTAGATCAGTTCACGACTCTACTAACAATGAATTAGTATCCCAGTTTTTCCACATCCCCTCCAAAGTTTAACATTTTCCTTATTTGTCATATTAGCCACTCTGATAGATGTGAGGTGGTACGTCAAAGTTGTTTTAATTTGCGTTTCTCTGATCAGTAGTGATTTAGAGCATTTTTTTTCATATAACTATAGATAGCTTTAATTTGTCTGAAAACTGCTTGTTCATATCCTTTGACCATTTATCAATTGGGGAATGACTTGTATTTTTATAAATTTGACTGAGTTTTCTATATATTTGAGAAATGAGGCCTTTATCAGAGATACTTGTTGCAAAATTCTGCCCCCCCCTCAAGGTTTTCTGCTTGCCTTATAATTTTGGTTCCATTGGTTTTGTTTGTGCAAAAACTTTTAAATTTTATATAATTAAAATGATCTATTTTACATTTTGTAATGCTCTTTATATGTTTTTTGGTCCTAAATTCTTCCCTTATCCACAAATTCGACAAACTATTCCATGCTCTCTTAATTTGCTTATGGTATCATCCCTTTATATGTAAATCATGTATACATTTTGATCTTATCTTGGTGTACAGTGTGGGATGTTGGTCAATACCTAGTTTCTGCTATACTGTTTTCCAGTTTTTCCAGCAGTTTTTGTTATTGAGTTTTTGTTCCAAAAGCTTGGATCTCTGGGTTTATTACATACTAGATTACTATGGTCATTCGCTATAATGTAATTTGTACTTAATCTGTCCCACTGATCCACCACTCTATTTCTTAGCCAGTATTAGATTGTTTTTAATAATTACCACTTTGTAATACAGTTTGAGATCTGAGTACAGCTAGACCATCTTCTTTCACATTTTTATCACTGAGTCTCTTGATATCCTTGAGCTTTTGTTTGTCCAGATGAATTTTGTTATTATTTTTTTCTAACTCTATAAAATTATTTCTTGATAGTTTGATTGGTATGGCACTGAACAAATAGATTAATTTAGGTAGAATTGTCATTTTTATTAAATTGGCTCAGCCTCCCCATGAACAATTAATATTTTTCCAGTTTTTCAGATATGACTTTATTTGTGTGAAAAATATGTTAATTGTGTCCAGAGTTCCTGGTTTAGTCTTGGCAGGTCAGCTCCCAAGTATTTTAAATTGTCTAGTTATTTTAAATGGCATTTCTCTTTCTATCTCTTGCTGCTGGACTTTGTTGGTAATATATAGAAAAGCTGATGATTTCTGTGGGTTTATTTTGTGTCGTGCAACTTTGCTAAAGTTGTTAATAATTTCAAGTAGTTTTTTAGTTAATTCTCTAGGATTTTCTAAGAATAACATTATATCATCTGCAAAGAGTAATAGTTTTGTTTCCTCATTGCCTATTCTAATTTCTTTAATTTCTTTTTCTTCTCTTATTGCTATAGCTAACATTTCTAGTACAATATTAACTAATAGAGGTGATAATGGGTATCCTTGCTTCATTCCTGATTGTAATGGGAAGGCTTCTAGCTTTTCTTCCAGGTAATGCTTGCTGATGGTTTTAGGTAAATATTACTTATCATTTTAAGGTAAGCTTCATTTATTCTTATGTTCTCTAGTGTTTTGAATAGAAATGCATGCTTTTTCTGTATCTATTGAGATAATCATATGATTTCTGTTTTATTATTGATATGGTCAGTTATGCTAATAGTTTTCCTAATATTGAATGCTGGCCATGCATTCCTGGTATAAATCCCACCTGGTCATAGTGTATGATCCTTGTGATATACTGCTGTAATCTCTTTGCTAGTATTTTAAAATTTATTTTATTTAAAATTTTTGCATCAATATTCATTAGGGAAATTGGACTAGAATTTTCTTTCTCTGTTTTGGCTCTTCTTGATTTGGATATCAGCACCATATTTGTGTCATAAAAGGAATTTGATAGGATTCCTTCTTCACCTATTTTTCCAAATAGTTCACATTTTATTGGGATTGATTGTTCTTTAAATGTTTGGCAGCATTTGCCTGTGAATCTATCTGGTCCTGGGGATCTTTTCTTAGGAAATTCATTGATGGTGTGTTCAATTTCTTTTTCTAATATTGGGTTATTTAAGTATTTTATATCTTCTTTTAATCTGGGTAATTTATATTTTTGTGGCTATTCAACCATTTCATTTAGATTGCCAAATTTATTGGCATATAATTGGGCAAAGTAGCTACTAACAATTGTCTTAATTTCCTCTTCATTGGTGGCTACCACTTTCATTTTTGATACTAGTAATTTTGTTTTCCTTTATCCTTTTTTAAATCAAATTAACCAATAGTTTTTTTTCCATTTTACTAATTTTCTCATAAAAGCAGTTTCTAGTTTTATTTATGAGTTACATGGTTTCCTTACTTTCAATTTTATTAATCTTTCTTTTGATTTTTCAGGATTTCCAATTTGGGGTTTAATTGGGGATTTTTGCAAATCAAAATATCACTCTCCTGATATCATTGGTCCTCTTCCGGATTGAAGGACAAACAAGAAATGGCCTCTTTGAAGGCAGGGACTGTCTTTCTTTTTTGTATTTGTATCCCGAGTTTAGCACAGTGCCTGGCACATAGCAGGTGCTTAATAAATGTTTATTATATTGTATATCATGTGAGTCTGAATCTTCCTTCTGTGGAAGCCAGGGGCTTTAGATAATCCAAAAGAAATATTAACTTTCTTTTATCATAATGATCCAACTAGCAAGAAGAAGGTCTTTGCAGTTTCATCCCTTTATTAAATATGAAGTCACCGGAATTATAAGAAGACTTCACCTTCTTAGGAGTGTAAATATTTCATTAGGGCTGTCAGTAGCTACCCAGGAAACTGCAAATTTTAAGGCTGTAATTGAGGGAGTCTGGAACTGTCCTAACTTTGAAATATGAAGCTCAAATCACATGGAGAAATCAGAACTTTTGGACCCCTTCCTCAAATGCTTCTTCTACCACCATGTTGTTGTCTCTTTGGTTCTCAACTTTCTCGTATTCTAATTGCTAAGGCTCTGATGCTAGTCAGGCCACTGTGAAGGAGAATGAGAAAGAACTGTAATGCTTCAGACTGCAGGAGGCCAAGCAATCCTTTTCTGTAAGCACTGTGTTTATGATCAGCTTAATACACCCATTTTCCAACTATTGACCTGCATTGGAGATAGCTGGAGGGAAGCCCCATGCAGAGAGGAGGAATAAACCACAGCTGGCAATCACCTCAGCAACAGTTGCTGGGGAGAAAGAAAAAGATGTCAGCAATAGGAAGCAGGAGGTGGGGTGGAGAAAGCCTGAGCTGTCAGGAAAGGAAATATGGGGAGAAGTTATTATTAATGTGTAAGCTCTGATGTTTTCAATAGCTTTCTATATTCAAAAAGAAATAAAAACGTAATATACCTCTGAGGGAGAGAGGCAGATGGAGGAAAAGAAGGCAGTTAGAGTTTAATGTATTGCCTTTTAGGGATTGCTTCAAAGGTCAGAGAAGAGGAACAGGAGCAGTCCAGTCTTGGGTTTTTTTCCCTTTTGGTTTAGATAATATTTGAGCATCTTTTGTGATGACTCTGGCTGAATGTCCCAACTCAAAAAGGGGTGGGGGAGACAGTTACGATTGTTTTTAAATATGCTAGCTTAATTTAGAGAGCCTGCTTTGTCCAGTTGTGTTTATAGACCAAACGAGGTCACATTGTGAATCACTCTGCAGATTTTAAAGTGCTATACGAATGTCAGTTATTGTTATTATTGTTATTTTCTTAACACAACCAAACCAACCTAACCCTGGAGAACGCACTACCTTCACTAGCAATTGCTGGACCTTGTAGTATAGGGCATTTACAGTACAGTGAATTTCTGTGGCCAAAAAATTCATTATTTTGTAGTCAATCTTCTGGTAATGACCCTCTTCACACTTAGACTGATTCTAGGTCATTGCTAGGATTATACTCAATGCCTTTATAGCTTGGTAAGACCTACTAGAACTTGGACCATTGATAGAACCCACAAGCTCCTCCCTACTGTGATGAGGCAAGTCTTGAAAGAAGACTTTTTTAGAGGGGAGTAACAATATTTGTGATAAATTTGAGATGTCCACTGTATTTCCATTATGTTAAGTCATTATTGTCTGGCTGCCAACAAGTCACTGAGCTGAACTACTCAAATATGAAGCTTTATTTTGGGGGTACTTCACCTTGAACTGTAGTAGAATGAACTAGTTCTTGATGTCCTCCAAATTGGAAGAGTGGGAGTTGGTTTGATGCAAAGGTAAATAAAGCACACTGGATTTGGAGGTAGGAAACGAGTTCAAATCTCTGCTCTGCCATTTGGTCTTTGCGTGATCTTGTGTAATCAAACAATCAATCAATTCAGTAAATGCCTACTGTGTGCCAGGCACAGGGTTCAGTTTTGGGAACACAGAGACAAAAACCAAAATAGTGCCTGTCTTCAAGGAGCTAACATCACTTAGAGTTGTCTGGGAGCCATGTACGCATGTAAATGTATTAAAAATAAATACAAGGTAATTTGATTGGAAAAGTTCTCACAGCTGGAGAGATCAGGAAAGGCTTCATAGAAAAGGTTGCACTTGAGAGTCAACCTCTGTTTCTTCATTTAGAGAATATGGGGATGGACCTAGATAATGCCTAAGGTTCCTTCCAGTTCTAAATGTATGATCCTATGAAGTGCTAGAGCAGGTATTCGGATGTGATGTTGGTGATGAACAAAGTCAAATCTTGCTTTAGCACCTACTAGCTTTGTGACTCTGGGCACATCAGCCTCTTTCATCAGAGTATGCTCATCTGTAAAATGATGATAGTACGTAAGGTTATCTTAAAAGGAAGGGAAGTGAAGGGTATAAGTATTTATTTAGCACCTGCTGTGAGCCAGGCACTGTGCTAAGTGCTTTTACAAATATTATCTCATTTGATCCTCATAACAACTATGGAAGGTATGTGCTATTGTTATCCCCATTTAGTAGTTGAGGAAACTGAAGCAGATACAAGCAACTTGTTCAGGGTCACACGGCTAACTTCCCTAGGGAATAAGCATTATAGTTAAATTTGAATTCACATCTTCCTGACTCTAGGCAAAGCACTCTATCTACAATGCCACCAGCTTCCTCTCAAAAGATTTGCATATATTTTAACTCAAAAATAATATATGTAAAGTACTTTGCAAACCTTACAGAACTGGATAAATGTTGGCTATTTTTATGTTGGTGCTTGAGTATCATATTCAGTTCTAAAACATTGTATTTAATTACGAATATAAAGATCCATTACCTATTTTTGTTTAAAACATTCTATTGTTTAAAATGTCAGGGTCTGGACCAGAAATGCTATTTTTTAAATACACACATACATATATACACATACAGAGTGTACATCTAATTCTAGGCAAGCTACTGAGACTTTGAAAACAAATATGTTAAGTGGGCTGCCCATCTCCCAATTCTAAACAGATAAACAGAATTAGGAATTCCATTCCACGTCTGCTGATTGAGAAAGGTTATTTTTAACTTGCTAAGCAATATCTGCCACCTGGCTATTGCTATTTCATAGGCTAGATTTTCCAAATTCTGTGAGAGGTTTAGGTAGTTGAGCTAATTAAAAGCATCTGAGAATATCCCCTTTCCCAGAAGCATGAGAAAACCCCATTAGAAACTTTTATCGGAAAAAACCCCCCAAAACCCAGTTCTCGTTAAACCTCATTAACCTGCTCAAAGTTCCTCTCGTAGGCAGCTCCAAAGGGTGAACCTGAGTGGTTGCTGAGAAGATAGTCTCTCACTACAAATTACCTACTAATTTTCCTTTTTAGTATAAATACAGAGACTTTAATTTACTTTGTTCAATACTTCTGTCTGGATTGAATTAACGAGAAGGCTTTTGTGATAGAATTGCATAGTACTGTAATGGAGATTCCAAGATGGGAGGTGAAGAGAAAACATAAGGATGCAACTTGGAGACCTCACATCCTTACCAATGATTATCAGCAGAATAGAGTTGGAAGATAAAAGAGTTTTGTTGTGATTGGGCCATTGTTCTTTTAAACAGTGGCACTAAGAAAGTTTTTTGAAAGTGTATGCAAGTGCATTTGGAGATTGTTGGATCCAGGATCCATCGAGATTTAAGTTTTGAAAACCGAACAAAAGAAAAATCTCCCACAAAACCACTCATTTTTAGAACTGTTCATTAAAAATAAACAGATAAAAGAAACTGGTTCCTGCATTTGGAGACAACTTTCCAAAAGCCCTATTAGCTGATGACTTTGGGTCCATAATTCAGCCTGAGATTCTGGCAAATGATTGATCCCATGAGACATAGACACATCTACTTGGATAGATTCCATGTGGTGGCTGAAAGGGAGCAAATCATCGTGATTCTTTTGGAGAATCTTATTTCCTTTGCCTGTCAGGCTGTGTTCAGTTACTATCAGCAAGTTGACCTAATGGTTCATAGAAAGTAACTGAGAATTAAATTGTAGCAGTGGTTAGCACAGGTTAGTGAGTAGTCTGGAACCTGATACAAAATGCATACATCACAGATTAATGTGTAATGTAATTTACAAAATACTTAATTTAGGGCAGGGGTTCTTAATCTGGGGTCTACAAACCCCAAAGCAGGGAATGTGTGGATAGATTTCTAGGGATCTGTGAACTTGGATGGGAAAAAAATTACATTTTTCAATATAATTTATTTCCTTTGTAATCCTATGTATTTTATGTTATGCATTTCAAAACATTCTGAGGAGTCTACAATATAAAAAAGGTGAGAAGCTAATACTTACAATAAATCTCTCTCAAGCAGCTATTATTCCTGCTCTGGAATTGATCCCTATATAATTTAGTCAACAATGGTCATTGTTTCCATGCTGTACACTGTCACTAAGGAATATGCTGTTGTAGGGATCCAAAAGAAATTATTCCAGCTGTGGAATAAGTAGCATAAGATTTTATTATATTCATAGGAATATAATAATAGCAATTAGCATTCACATGAAGCTTTAAGATTTGCAAAATGCTTAAAAATATTATCTCATTTTATTCTCACAATAACCCTGAGAAAATAGGTGCTATTATTATCATCCCAATTTTACAGGGAAGGAAACTGAGGTAGATAGAAGTCTTGGTTACACAGATTTTAAATGCTGGAGGCCATATTTGAATTCAGGTCTTCCTGACTCCAGGCTCAGTGCTCTATCCACTATACCATCTAGCTGCCCTGAAAAAAAACTAAAGAACATTTTCAATGAGTTGGCAACATTTCTTGACTGTTCACTCTTTGCTCAAGTAAACAATATTAAAGAAAGATACAAAGGGAATGGAGTTCATAGGATTATTGATATTATTATTTCCTGGCCTTGCCATAGTGAACTTGAAATTACTTCAAATTCATCCTTTCTAATCCACCTAACAACGTGCTTTCCTTTGGAGGGTGTATGTATGTATACAAAGTCTAATCTCAGTTGTCCCCAACATGTTCATCTATATCAGTATTGCCTCTCTTAGATTTTGAGCCACCTCCAGAGGGCAAAAAAAAATATCCTGAAAATTTTCTTGCACTGGATCCAATATAAGTGAGTGCAAAAATACTACTTAATACATGCTTTTTTATATTGCTGGGGAAGTGATTAGAAGGCAGGCTACATTTTTGACATTGGCCTGTGTTTCTCAACCAATTCAAATGGATGACTATTCTGTAATTTAGAGCCTTAGAAAACTGCCTGGGACACTGAGACATCCAGTGAATGTGGGTCACACAGTCCCTATGGGTTTGTGGTAAAACTTGAACCCAGGTCTTCATGACCCTGAGACCAATCATCTAACCATCACATCACCTTGCCTCTCACTTGTAGTCATAAGACTCTCCAAATGAGTAGTGATAACTCAGGTTTATATAGTTTTACTCTTCATAAAAATACAATGTGCTTCCTCTCAGACCTTAAATATCGCTTTATTTTGCAATGAACATACCGTATATTTATATTATAGCTCTCTGTTTTGGTGTCTAATTCTCCCTTACAGAGATTGCAATGGACTGTAATTATTTTGGGGATTGTAGGAAGATTTATGTTCACTTAATACTTTTCAAGAGATGAGTATTTTTTAATGGAGAGAAAAAAAAGAATGGGTTACCATTTGGTCTATCAGCCTTGGGGCAGAAAAAAAAGGTGAGTAATTTAGAGGTGGTTGGTGGCTGCTGTAATTCCAAGTTTAGAAGGATCAGCAGCAACATATCAGCAGACACTTATTATTGCTTATATTTGAATGTGCTATAATTAGAAAACAGCTGTGGAAGTTGGTGGTTTACTGGTGTTTAATGAGCTATTGCCTCCCCTACCCACATTTGTCAGGATACTTAATTGGGTCCATCTGGTGGGTAATTCTGGGAATCTCAGATTTCTAAAATTCTATAAAGCCTGGAGGCAATCTTTGACTATTGATTCAAAAGGGGAACTTTGGTGAATAGCCTGTAAGTCAATTTCAGTGATATACTATTGTCTTTTCCTCCAGGAGATGTTGTAGGGCCCGTGAGGGCTGGGAAAGCCCAGACAGTTTAGGTCATTGCCATATACATCTACTTTCTCTGATACTTTTGTAGTTTTAGAATGTGAATTCCCCCTTTATCTTCCCCCACCAATTTTTTTGGTGAATGAGGAAAGTATGATGATAAGAAAGGGAATAGATGGGGTTGCTTTCCAAATACTGTGTTATCAACCTTTCTTCTGCTACTATCCCATTCCATCATTTTAGAAATGGTATATATAGCCTTTCAGTGATATGCACTTGCTTTTATGTTCTTTAGAATGTAAACTCCTTGTAAGAGGGATTATTTTGTTCTTTGTATTTATGTCTGTAGCAACTTTCATGGTGCCTGGTACTTAATACTTAACAAGGAATTGCTGTTTGATTGATGCCAAGGAGTTAGAAGTTTTAGTTTCACATAATGCTTTATTGGGTGTTGTTTCATCATATAAACCCCTTAGGGTATAAAACACAAGACGGATTGTAATGCAGCTGTATTGGTGAAATGTGGAGGCAATTAGGTGTCCCAGTGGATAGACCACTGGTCCTAGAGTCAGGAAAACCTGAGTCCAAATTTGACTTCAGATACTTCCTAGCTGTGTGACCCTGGGTGAGTCACTTAACCTCTGCTTGTCTCAGTTTGCTCCTTAGTAAAATGCAGATAATAGTTGCATCTGCCTCCCAGGGTTGTTGTGAGGATCAAATAAGATAATAATTGTACAGTGCTTGGAACACCACTGGGCACATAGTAAGTACTATGTAAATGTTAGCTATTATTATTATATGGGAAAGCATGCCCAAGAATCATGAGGGTGTGAAAGGAGTATAGCATAGAAAGAAAGAGAACTGAATTTGGAGTCAGGAGACCTGTGTTAAAAAACAGTAGCTGGGTGATCAAAGTCCTTGGGGAAAGTGGGCTATAATTTCATGTTCGAAGGTACAGCTACTAATCACATAGGGCAAACTGAGAGTCCTTTTATGCCTTTGTGGATTTCTCACTCTTAGTTATCCTTAGGTATAGTTCCTAGAAGGATGGGTAGTCCATCTGGGATCCAAGGGTCCATATCTTTGTTTAGTCTGTTTTTAGCATTTCTTGATGGGCTCCAGTCCCTGAAGCTATCTTGCTTCAGCTGACTGGTTCTGCACTCACACAACAGTTGCTTTCACTGCTGTTGGCCACTGCCATTCCATTAGATTCTATCATGTATCTCCAGTTGGACCTCTGTATCTCCAGAACTGGACACTTCCATCTTGGAACACTTATTTTTCTATGATCTATCTGTTTGCCAGCAATCTTCTCACCTTGGAAATGTCTACTCCATGGCTCTCTCTTCTTACTGGTGAGTCTCTGGCCTGGTCTACCATTTCATGAGGCACCTAGGCTATGGTCTTCTCATTTCCAGCTTCACTCCTCACTTTCCAGACTTTTCTGTCTTCTCACCAGCAGCCTTGCCCATATGCTAGTATATCTCCCTTTTCACATAAAGGGGGAGCTTCTTTGTGTGTTGTCTTCTTGCATTAGAATATAAATTCCTTGAGGGAAGACTTCCTTTTTTAGCTTGTATTTTAATCTCTCCCAGTTGGCACAGTGCCTGGCAAAGCACGTAATAAATACAATAAATGCCCAAACTGCCTGGCTGTTAGGAAAGAATAAACACAAAGAAAAGGCATTGGTTATATTTGCCCATAGCTGCTATGGTCAGGTGGGAGACAGGGCTGCCATCCCTCCACCCAGTTGGGCCTTGTTATTGGAAACAATCCTGACTCACTTGAAGCCTTGAAGGAAAGGGAGTAAAAAGGGGATGGGTCACTCCTTTTGTACATCCATTCAATTTTAGGCTCAGCAGCTCCTGAGTCATCAGTTCTTCCAGCTCCATAGATAATTAGGGGATTTTTTTTCTCATCACAAAGTACAATATCACGTTGAATAGAGGTGTCAGACATGCAGTCCACAGGCCACAAGTGGTCTGTAACACTCGTGGATATAGCCCGAACCAGATTAAAATGTAATTGGGAAATATTTAATAAATTAGATGAAGATACAATAAAACATAGATAACATTCCATTTTAAATTTAAATCAATATGTATTAGTATATTATTAAGATATTAATATATATTTCTGTTTGAGTTTGACACCATTTCTATTTGAGTTTGACATCACTGTTATAGAAGACATTAAGGACCTTACCACCATGGGATAGAATGCGTGTGTATCTTTCTCGAGGAAATTGGCCTCATTTTTTTCCTTAAGAGGTATTAAAAACCATCCTGGAGCCTGGATTGACTCAAGGCGCTAAAAGACTAACATCATTTTCTGGCCATCATGAGGAATGCCAGGACATCTTTAATGTGTGGTTGACTGTGATAGACAACTGAGGCAAGGGAGTTTCACTTATCAGTATCAATGCTAGGTGTCCTGAATGTATATCTTTGTTAAATATTTTTCTTTTGTAATGGCTAAGTAAATCTTTTGTTAACTTGAATGACTCATGAGTGTCTCCTTATGTTCCCTTGTGGAACCTAAACTAGCAGGACATTGACCTGACTCAGGTCTAGCCCAGAAAATCAACAAAATCACAGTCCCTAAACTAAATATGCAATAGCAGTATTATTTTTAAAAAAGTATTTCCTTTATACATACAACACTCTTGCTTCATATGAATTAGAGTTAAAATAAAGACATTTCTTGCTTTACAATATACTGTCATCTGCTACGGTGAGTAGAGCTCTGGCCTTGTGTCAGGATGACCTGAGTTCAAATTTGCCCTCAGATACTTATTAGCTGTGTGACCCTAGGTGAGTCACTAAGCCTCTGACTGCTTTAGTTTCCTTAATTCTGAAATGAGGAATGGCAGCTAGGTGGCACATTGGATAGAACAACCGGCCTAGGAGTCAGGAGAACCTGAGTTCAAATCCAGCCTCAGACACTTACTAGCTATGTGCCCCTGTCACTTAATCCCAATTATTTCCCCTCCTCCCCCAAAAAATTCTGAAATAGGGATAATAATAATATCTACCTTTCAGGGGTTGTTGTGAAGATCAAATGAGATAATATTTGTAAAGCACTTAGCAAAATGCCAGGCACACAGTAGGTACTTAATAAATGCTTTTTTTTCACCTTTCCTGAATGCAAATTAGGAAAATGACAAAAACAAATATTGAGACATTTTTCATGAAAACAGGAGGCCAATTTGCCATTATGAGTTGGCTTCATGAGTTGCTTTTGCTGTAGTAGCTTTGGGCATTTGAGAAGAGAAATTGTCTTTACTCAAGGAGCACTTTTGATTTATCCATTTTGTGTTGGTTTCAGCTAATATCGACAGAGTTCTGGTAGACTAGTCACAGAGTTGTCATGCTACGAGAAAATAAAAAAGACAAAAGAGGCTGGAATGAAAGATTCATATGTCATTCATTCTTGCCAAAATGAACTTGCCAGAAATGATACCTTTTAAAATTATACGCTGAAACTTAGTATATTTCCAGAGGGTTGCCATTAGGAATCTTTTTGTTCCTGTATAATAGCACTGAGGAGCCGTAAATAGTCCTTTTAATTTATTAGAAGACAGATAATTACTGACTCTAGATTGAAAAATATGATGAATTGTAAATTTGAGATTGGAATAGACTGGGAGTAGGGAACCTTTTAATGCAGAGGATAATTTTTGGGAAAGAATTTGTGTTGATAAACTCATCCATCAAAGACAAGCCAAACTTTTTTTCTTAAGAAATAGAAATACTGAGGGCATTAAATTATTGAGGTCATTGTGTTATTTGGGGCAAATTCACTGATAGCTGAAGGACAAGTCACAACATATAAACACAGCAGTTTGGGATGATTTAGCGGAGGGACAAAAAGCCTTCCCCTTGCAGCTTCCCCTGAAGATATCATGCTGGTGTATACCACCATGCAAGAGCTGAAGTGCATAAGGGTGAGACAGAGGTAAAAATAGAGAATATATTATGTATTGTCTGTTTGGTGTCCTTCATCATTAGGTTGGTCACAGAGTGATTTTTTATTTTGTCTTAGTGCATCTTAAGATCTATAGATGGACCACAGTTTGCCATCCTGAAATTACAGATCCTGGTGATGGTTTCTGTTTAGAAAGGCAAAGAATATATTTTATAAAGTTCTATCAACAAAATTGATAATCAAAAAATTCAGTGCTTAAAGGGTAAACCAGTTATCTGGAAAAGGTAGTTATGATAATATAACTCATTCCTCTGTTATAGTGGGTAAAGGAGGTGATGCTGTAATTATCACCCCGACTGATTGGGGGTGCTAGTAGAAATCCTGAAGCTACCAACGCTTGGTTGCAGTAGTTGTAAGAAAGTAACAGAGTTTACCAAATTCTAGCAATATTTTCTTTTTTACTAAACCTAGAATTTTGTTAATTATGTTGTCTGGTTTTTCTAAGGGAGAGATTTTCAGGTGGTGAAGGGAGGAGTGGGAAGTTAGAACTGTTTAAAAGGACTTTCACAAGCAGTAGCAAGTATTGTTGATGACATTTGGTTGGTTCTTGCTATTATTTTTCAAATGGGGATAACAATAACACCTATTGCACAGAGTTATTGTGGGGCTCAAGTGAGATAACAAATGGAAAGAGCTTTTGCAAGCCTTAAAGGGCATTAAATGTTTTCACCTTTCAAAGATTTGACTGAGTCAGGAATTTCTTTCTCTCCCTCTCCCTCTCTCTCCTCCCACCCCTTCTCTTCCGTCTCCCCAAGTAAGGCAAACAGTGGTGAAACAGTGGTGATAGTGACCACACAGGAATACTTCCACTATCTTGGCACAGAGACAATTCTCTATTTATCTTTCATTGACATGCGCTTATAGTAGCATAGTACTACATAAATACTATTATTATATCACAGTGGCATTTAGATGTTGCAAGTAGAACTGGGGGAGGGGTGATAAGCCAGGGTGAAGATGAGTGGCTATAAAATAAATGACAAAATACTAACATTATCATAGCTTAAAGTTGGAAAGGACTTAGTGATTATCTAGTCCAACCCACTCATTTTAGAGATGAGGAAACTGGGGTGTAACTTACCCAGAGTAACATAGGTAGTAAATAGGAGAAGTCAAAACTTCATCCCAAATCTTCTGGTACCAAATCCAACATTCTTCTGCAGCATACAAAGATAGAGGACACTTCAAAGTTTAATTGCTTAACAAAATGGGCAAGATTTCAAAGGTAGAAAAATGAGGCCACAGGTAATGAGGCACGGAGGAGTGACTTGATTAGAGATGAGGACAGAGAATAGTTTTGGAGAGGTGAGACATAGAAAAAGATGGAAGAACAGGAGATCATGTTCAGTTGGAGGCATTTCAGAGTTCTGGATCAGGGAGGAGAATATCTGTGTGTGATGATGAGATCAAAGGTATGACCATCCTTGCATATTACTGAGGTAGAAGAAAGGTACAGCTCATTGGAGTGGAAGTTGCTACCAATGTATATGAACATGTATATCCCACCACTCCCCCAATATGTATATTAAAGTCCACAAGCAATAATAATAGTAACAATATTAATAACTAAGATTTATGTAACACTTTAATATTTGCAGTGTTTTTTTAACTACTGGAGACCATTGGAGAATTTGTTTATGCTTTGTCTTTTCATAAAACCTTTCTGTGGAGATGACATTGAAAAACAGCTCAAAATTTTTTTCTTCACCCAAATGGCAAGTTGTGAAGTTGGAGAGAGCAGTACGAAGGAAGTAGAAGCAAAGAGGAGAGAGTGACCCTTTTTCTTTTCTGACCCATACTTCCCACTTCACCCTCAAAGGAAGAAGCAAAGAGCATTTGGTAAAGATGAGACTTTTAGGGGCCTCAGCCAGAGGAAACGTCATGTTGGGGACTCTGGTCATTGGCATTATGAGATTGTGTTGCTAACGGAAGCTTACCTAAGAGTTAAAATTAAAAATTAACATTTAATTTGATTTAAAAATTTTATAGATATATTTGGCTTTCATCTAGCCTTCATTTTTCAATATATCCTTTCCCCTTCCTCTCTTAGAGAGTCACTCTTTAGAACAAAAAATAAAGAGGGAAAGAAAGGCATTTCAGCAAAACTATCCGATACATCTTCTGCATCAGTTTACTCAATGTTCTATAGCCATAGTTCCCTTCCTCTGCAAAGAAGGTAGGGAAGTATACTTACACCTCTTCTTTGGGGCCAAGCATTGTCATTGTAATTATACAGAATTTAAGTCTCCCCCCTTCTTTCCTTTTACATTTTTGCAGATGCTGTATATATCATTTTTCTGATCTTTTGCTTTCGACTACTTTACTTTGCATCAGTTAATATGTTTTCCCATGCTTCTCTGTATTTTTCATCCTTTTTTAAAAAATAGTATAGTAATATTTCATTATATTCAAGCACCACAATTTGTTTATCTGTTCCCCACTTGAGGGACATCTACTTTGTTGCCAGTTATTTTTCTTTGACCTTTCATAATTTTTTCCATCTGTAACATAGTAAATAGCATGCTTGCAAATGAGGAGCTAGTTTTCATATTCTGGGGTAGTATGTCCTACAGAGATTTTCTTGATTTCTTGCATGTGATCATATAAAGCAAGAGAAAAAAAAAGTTTCCTCAAAGGTAGTCAGTCCCTTTAGGCCGTGAAAATCTAGCCCAAGGGTTATGCACATTATTTTGTGCCATCTTGTAAATGGATGAAGGAAAGATATGTAAAGAATACGCAAAATTTGATGTGACCTTATATGAATGAGACCTAGGAGTCTGTTTGCAGAAGGTTGTAAGAATTTAGAATTTTGTAGACTTTTTAAACCTATAATTCTGTGACCTTAAATATATGCTACAGTGTGACTGAGGTATATTGGAAAGGCATGATTAGAGAATAATTTCTGCAAAATAGACTATTTTGTTTTGTGGCCAATGAATTCAATATAAGTTAACAGTATGTTATAGCACCTCTCTCCTTCTGACCTCCTCTAAACCCTGATGTAATGCGAAGTGTATTCATAAAAGGTTAATGTCCAGAGGGAATATTATTCTCTCTTTCCTCCATCTGGCTTGAGGAGAGGGGCCTTGTGGGTGTTCTGCTATGCTCTGTAGGAATGAAAATAAAATCTAAAAACCCATGCCACTTTTATACAATTAGTAGGGGTTCAAGATACTCCAACCCCTTGCTTATAGCTGTTCCAGGTAAAATTCTGCTATGCTTAAGTGTTTATCAGGACCCTTTTGAAATTTGGGTTTTCCAGAGAACACAGCCTGTTGTCACGATTATTCAGTCTGCTACTGAGAGAGGTCCTTTCTGTCAAAATGCATAATCACATAATTTCCTTCACAGACTTTCATTTCAATAGTGAAATATCTGAGGAGAAAAGGAGAAAATCACATGAATAAATCCAGTGTGCTCATGTGCTTGTGCACTTAGAAATATTCTATTCAGCTTACTCCATACTCCTTTTTTCATTCCCAATGAAGCTCGGTTATCTCTTTTCCAAGTGTCACACAACTTTAATGTTTTGGTTCCCAGGGACACTCCAAGAAGACAAGTCTGCAGCCTTTTAAAACTGACATTTTTCAAACACTGCAGTTTCTTTCTTTGGTTTTCTCAGGTCCTTGACCATTAAAGTGTTTTTGTCTCTCTGTATATTGAATACCTATGGCTGGATCAATTTGTTCATGAAAGGAATTAGAAAGGGGGGAGGAGATATTCTAGAACTTCTTGATAAGTTCATGGCTTTATTGCAAGTGTTGTAATGAAACATTTTTATTGTCATGGCATTAAGGATTTATCCCAAAGGAAAAAAAAAAACAAATTTGGAAGAGGTTGGACCCTTCCCACTAAAATCATTCTCTGTTGCTTCCTTTATAGCATGGAGGTGAGTTCAGCCTCTCAAAGGGGGCATACTACCAAATTGGAAAGGCTTTGAGTATTGGCTACTTGTTTTGTCCCAGGACCTCTTATATTTTAGGAAACTGAGGTTCAGATAGGCATGAAATGATTTATTCAAAGTCACTCAATTAGTGAACTTAAGCATATGTATGCACACATGTGCACATGCACATACATATACACACAGAAGGAAGATGGCGTTCAAGTTGTGTCTTGAGGGAGGGACTAACTTGGTGTAGTCCATGCTGTGCTAACGAATTTAAAATAATTTTTAGTGATTTTTAAAAATATCACCAATTTTCCCTGGTATCCTTCCTTCTTCCCCTCTCAGAGAGTTATCTCAAAGAATTTATGAAGACAAAAAAAGGAAAAAGAAACAGAGAGGGAAGAAAAAATTAGCATAACTCATTATTACTAAGTCAGAAAATATGTGTAATGTACAACATTGGTAAACTTCCTACATGTGCTGCAAAGGGGTGGGGTGGGGCTATCTTTTTTTCTTTTTCTTTTGGGTCATGTTTGTTTTTTAGAATTTTGCAACATTTACTTAAAATATTTAAATTAATTTTTATTTTTAAAATAAATTTTTATTGGATATCTTGTTTTATTTTATGTCACCATAGTTTACCCCAGTATATTTCCTTTTCCACTCCCCAGAGAGCCATTCCATATAACAAATAAAATTTTTTAACAACAAAAAAGAGGAAAAAAGCACAAGTGATCAAACCATTGAAAAAGTCAGAAAATATGTGTAATATATTATGCTAGTGGACGGTTGATGTGAAAATGTTTTTCATGTCTCTTCTGTTGAGCCATACTTGTTCCTCATGATTTCACAGCATTCTCTTTTGACTTTTCTATGTGTGGTTGCTGAGGGCTAGGCCTGGAGTCAAGAAGACCCGAGTTCAAAACCATCCTCAGACATTTCCTAGCTGTGTGACCCTGGACAAGTCACTTAACCCAGTTTGCCTCAGTTTCCTCATCTGGAAAATGAACTGGAGAAGGAATGGAAAACCACTTTGGTATCTTTGCCAAGAAAACCCCAAATGGGGGTCATGAAAAGTTGGACATGATTGAGCAACATATTTTTTTTTTCTCAGCTCTACTTATTTTGCATCATATACAAATTATATCATTGCAATAAACCTGTAACATAGTTACTTTCATTACTGCTATTTTATAGATGTACAAACTCAGGTCCATCAAGGATAGATGACTTGCCCAGGATCTCACAGCTAGTGTCTTAGATTTTGAACCTAGGTCTCTAAAACTGTCTTCCTGACTCTAAGTTGTCCCTATGTCCTCAGAGGGTTGATTTCTACTAAAAATTAATGGATGAAAAACTTTTATTAAGGGATCACTGTGGTACCAAGCGACATGCTAAGCATCAAGAATACACATTAAAAAAGTGAGTCAGTCCTTTCTTTAAACAAGTACATGTTCTAATGGGTGGAGACAACACATGTCTGAAAGTTCAGCTGTAGGATAGATGACAAGATTCAGTGGTTCTTTGGAGGTACCTTCATGACAGGTAGTAAGGCCTCTGAATTGCAGAGGACATTTTGGCAGGGCTCATGGCAAAGCTGTAAGTTCATTCTTTTGCTCACCAGGAAGTGTATGTCACTAAATGTCTCATTGTTGAAGAGGAAAGCAAAGTACTCCTTCATTGTGAGCTTCCTTGCTTATAAATGTTCATAGGCAAGTGAAGTGATGCATCATTAGTTGGTAATGATGATCAAATCAAGTTACCCCCAATATTGTGTTACCTAGCTTAAGACTGTCCTTCTAGATAACTGAATGATTTAACCCAGATAAAATGAACTTACTTGGCTAGTGTGAAGGAGTTGTTTGGGGTAGGGGAGCAGTTTGGTGACCTTCTAACCCCCAACACATAGCTACTATTCCACCGGTGCAAGAGACAAGCTCTAGATAAGTGAAACAACTATTTCCTCTATGATGTTCTAAGTCAGCAGGAGTCCTCTATCTACTGCACCATCTATTTGTCTAGTTGCATCATCTTGTGCAACTCTTATAGGAAGGATGTTACAATCTACTGATATCCACCATGTGCTTCTTTCTTGCCTTTTGGGTGACCTGAAACTTCAGCTCTTCAATGACTGTGTTATTTCATGACTCATAGTCGCTCATTATCTGTCCCAGCAACAAATTAGGTCTGCTTTCTGAGGATTCACATAGCTAAGTGTGGAGAGTTTCCTCTCATATAAGCTGGACGCTTAGTAATACATTCTTTGCCCATGGCAATCCATCAATAACAAGGGACAGGTAATATGAAATTTCCTCTTGAAATTGTTGCCCAATAATCATTAGGCCCACCCTGATTGCTTTTGGGTCCTGGGTGAATTGGGCAGGGCCTATTTCCATGAGTGCTCTGAGCCAGATGTTTACTTCATAAAAACCAATAGGTTAGGATCTTATTCCTGCATTTAAAAAAATGTTCTAATTAGCAACAGTATTTCTAGTGTAAAGATAGCCCCAATTGGGAAGAAAAAAGTGTCAAACACTTGGCTCAGAGAATTAATTTCCATATTATCTTATGTAAATATACACACTGAGTTTAGTTCTTAATGACTAAATTAGGAACAAATAAAATAAGTTAAATAGTCTAGGCTTCTGTGCTTGTACTCTCTCTTTGTCCTGCTTCTGAATGAGACCTTTTCAGACCTCTGATTCTCAGGAAGGTACGTGATGATGGAAACCTATCTGTACTTGTCAAACTAGACTAACTTTCATAGACTTTGTAAAATATAACATCTGACCTGAGGGAAATGTTCCAGAAAAAATATTCTGTGTACCAGATAATTCTTATGATATGATATTTTGATAAATGTAAATGAGAGGTGAAGTATAAATGATGTGGGAGATGAACTTTCTTTTAAAATACTGCTGTTGAAAATGGAAGTAAAAAGATAATGGAGAATGTATAATTTGGACTTTATGAAAGCTAGAATATTGAGATAGAAGTTGAAGGTTTATTAATTCTGGATATATCAGGCTATGCTTATACCTTCTCTCTGGATATATGCCATTTTATCCTTCAAATTGAGTGAACATTTAAGGTGACCTCTATTTTCTTTCCTCTTTAGCAAAATTGGCAGATAACACACATTTTTTTTTTCCTGTGGGATATTCCTGTATTCTGTAACTTAACCTGGAGTTACATATAAAATACTTTTGTAACCAGCTCTCAGTTGTGTGAAGGTGGATAAAATGCATTGTTGCTTATTTGTGGGACATTTGTTTTCAACTTATTGTGAAGTTGAACCTCACCTACTTTACCCACTTAAATTCTGGATTGACATTTTCCTTTGAACTCTTGCAGGTAGCCTAAAGTCCAACAGCTACTATGTGGATTGGAAGACAATTAAATGACAAGAACATTAGCTCCATATTCAAAGAACTCGGGTTCAAATCTCTTCCTTGACATTTACTATCTTGTGACCTCGGGCAAATTGTTTAACCTCCCTGGGCCTTTGTTTCTTCAGAGTTAAAAAGCAATTGGACTAGATCAGAGGTTCCCAAACTTATTTGGCCTACTACCCCCTTAAAAAAATTACTCAGTGTCCCCTTGGAAATCTACTTTATTTAACTTTTTTTTGATATTTGCATCATTTAAAAATATATAAAATATTTTTTTAAATGACACATCTTAAATTTAACAATTTATTGTAAATTTGTGGGTTTTTTTCTGCGTTGAAATTTCAATGACACAATATTGCATCATGTAACTGCATAGTATCATATTATAAACAAGTCATTACACGCACATATTCCTGCCAGTGCATGTTGGCCTGCCAACATTTGCTTAAGACTTGTCAGAGGACTTGACTGCTGATCTGTTGTAATTTGCATTTTGTGTGTTTATTTGGAAAATAATGTAATCACAATGAGTTTAACTCTGTTACACAACAGATGAAACATGTATGAATGTTTTTTCAAAATTTTCTTATCTTTTCTTTTTTTTTCTTATGCTTCTACCACCCCCTCATTTTTATTCAATGCCCCCCAATTGCACCTGAAGCTACTATAGCCCAGTGCCCCCCCCAGGGGGCAGTATCACTCACTGGGGGAACCTATGGACTAGATGCCACTTGAAGTCTCTTTCCAGCTCTACCTCTATGATCCTATGATTTTCTATACTTTTAATGAAGTTGTGAGTTAGAAAGACAAATAACTTAGGGAAAGGGTGGTTAGTTCTGCTTAAGATGGCACCCAATTGAGCTGAGCTTCTGGGAGTTGTTCAATGAATACTTATGGAACTAACAGTATTAAGAAATTATTCTTTCTATTCCTAGCATGGAACAAAAGAATAGAAATTGTATTCTTTCTGTGCCTTGCCTCAGAGTGAGATCTTTTCAGGCTTTTGATTTTTTTTAAACTCAGTTTCCCTATCTTGCCCAAGCCGAAAGTATAATGATCACATACAGATTCTATCCCACTACTAATCAGCGAGGGTGGGGAAATTTGGCGTATACACACTGAGTTTAGTTCTTAATGACTAAATTAGGAACAAATAAAATAAGTTAAATAGTCTAGGCTTCTGTGCTTGTACTCTCTCTTTGTCCTGCTTCTGAATGAGACCTTTTCAGACCTCTGATTCTCAGGAAGGTAGGTGATGATGGAAACCTATCTGTACTTGTCAAACTAGACTAACTTTCATAGATTTTGTAAAATATAACATCTGACCTGAGGGAAATGTTCCAGAAAAAATATTCTGGACTCCTTTTCCTATCTGGGTTGCTTTACCCCTTTTCAGTAGCCTGGTGACCCTTCACTCTCAGGTGCTCACTGTCTTGGTGCCAGATTTAGTACAGACACCTGACCAACCTTAGCACTATTGAAGCTCAGAACTGCCAAGCTCAAGTAGTCTACCAGCCTCAGCCTCCTTGTTAGCAGAGATTATAGGAGTGTCACCACCATGTCCATTAGGACTCTGATTTTTAGGAATGTAGGTGATGATGAAATCCTTTCAGCCCTATCAAGGAGGCAAGATGGAGAAATTTAAATCTTTCATACTCATTATTTTGTTCAAAATGTTGTGAATTATAGAAAACTGGACGCTATGAACAAAAGAACAAATCAAAATTAAGGAACTGATTTAGGAACAACTAGAAGTATTATTCTTACTTTTGCTATTCTCCATTCACAAGGATAACTAAAATTGGACACATTTATATACCTGGTTTTTCCGAACCCAGATGTGTATGTGTTAGTCATCATGTACATACTAATTATTTTTGTAATAGCACAGAAATGTGACCTTTACAACACTTCAAATTATGATAAAATTTATTGAAGAAGTGGGTATTTAATAGTGTTTGATTCTGGCATATTGGTATGGATAGTCAGCTGGAGAGCACAGAAGTTGTTGTTTGTCCTTTGTTGTCAAAGAGGACCATGACATCAGGGCAGTGATGCCATGACATGCAGGTGAATTGGATTTAAGTACTTTATGTAGGACAGCACAATGCTCTAGAACCTGCTCTGCCCAGAGATGCTGTCCAGGATGCACTTTATACTACAATATATATGTGTATATACATATACATATATACACACACACACACACACACACACACACACACACACACACACACACACACACATATATATATATAATCTGTCTTACCCTACAGGAAAATAGGGGGGAAGGGGATAAGAGAGGGGGAACTGTATATAGATACTTTTCAATTTTATGTACTCAAAATTGTCCATTTTATATGATTATCTCTATCTCTCATTTGATCAGAACTCTTCTTTTAATCCAGAGTTGGGTGAAAAGCATCTCATTTCTTTTCCTTTTTCTTTGTTTACAATATAATCCATCATCATGAATCCCTTTGGAGATTATTGAATTCATCTTACTGGTTCAGAGCTCCTGCAGTTTTAGGACGCTTATTTTGGAAACCAGGCTAGCATCTGCCTCCTTTGGTGTGTCCCCATTCTGAGATCCTATAAGTTTTTTTTAAAAAAATTTTTTATTTCTTCCCAATTGCATGAAAAACAATTTTTAACACTAGTTTTTTTTAAAATTTTGAGTTCCAAATTGTCTCCCTCCCTCCTCTCCACCTTCATTGACATGATAAGCAGTTTGATATAGGTTATTCAGATGTAGTCATATAAAACATATTTCCATATTAGTCATGTTGTGAAAGAAAGCCCTGACCAAAAAAAAAAAAAGAAAGAAAGAAAAGAAAAATAGTACGCTTCAATCTGCATTCAGACTCCATCAGTTCTCTTTCTGGAGGAGGATAGCATCTTTCATCATGAGTCCTTCAGAATTTTCTTGGATCATTGTATTGCTGAGAATAGCTATGTCATTCACAGTAGATTCTCATATAGTATTTCTGTTACTGTGTACAATGTTTTCCTTATTTCTTTTTGCATCAGTTCATATAAGTCTTCTTTTTGCATCAGTTCATATAAGTCTTTCCAAGTTTTTCTGAAATCATCTTGCTCATCATTTCTTATAGCACAATAGTTTTCTATTACAAGCATATGCCACAACTTCTCTAGCCAGTCCTCAATTAATGGTCATCCTTTTAATTTATAATTCTTTGCCACCACAAAAAGAGCTGCTATAAAAATTTTTATACAAATAGGTCCTTCCCTCCACCCCCTTTATTATCCTTTTGGGATAGAGACCTAGTAGCAGTATTGCTAGGTCAAAGGGAATGAACAGTTTTATAGCCCTTTGGGCATAGTTCCAAATTGCTACCCAGAATGGTTGGATCATTTAACAACTCCACCAACAATGTATTAGTACCTCAATTTCCCCACATCTCCTCCAACTTTTATTATTTTACTTTTCTGTCATATTAACCAATCTGATTGGTATAAGGTGGTACCTCAGTGTTGTTTTAACTTGCATTTCTCTAATCAAATAGTGATTTAAAGCATTTTTATATGACTATAGATAGCTTTGATTCCTTTGTCTGAAAACTGCCTATTCATATCCTTTGTCCATTTATCAACTGGGGATTGACTTATATTCTTATAAATTTGACTCCAAATATTTGAAAAATGAGGCATTCATCAGCGATACTTGCCTAAAAATTCCCCCCCCCCACCCCCGCTTTCTGCTTTGCTTCTAATTTTGCCTGCCTTGGTTTTGTTTGTACAGAATTTTTTTTTTTTTTTTTTTGGTGAGGCAATCAGGGTTAAGTGACTTGCCTGGGGTCACACAGCTAGTGAATATCATGTGTCTGAGGCCAGATTTGAACTCAGGTCCTCCTAACTCTAGGACCAGTGCTCTATCCACTGCACCATCTAGCTGCCCCCAGAAAATTTTTAATTTAACATAATCAATATCCATTTTATATCACATAATGTTCTCTATCTCTAGTTTGGTCACAAATTCTTCCCTTATCCATAGATCTGTCAAGTTAACTATTCCATGCTCCCCTAATTTACTTATGGTATCCCCCTTTGTTTCGAAATCATGTACCTATTTTGACCTTATCTTGGTTTTACAGTGTAAGATGTTGGTGTATATCTAGTTTTTGCCATACTATTTCCCTTTTTTCCCAGCAGTTTTTGTCAAATAGTGAGTTCTTGTCCCAAAAGCTTAGATCTTTGGGTTTATCAAACACTAGATTACTATGTTTATTTACTACTGTGTATTGTGTACCTAATCTATTCCACTGATCCACCACTCTATTTCTTAGCCATTACCAGATTGTTTTTGATGATTACCACTTTATAATATATTTTGAGATCTGATATGGCTAATCTACTTTCCTTCACATTTTTTTTTCATTATTTCCTCTGATATTCTGGACATTTTTTCTTTCAGATGAATTTTGTTGTTTTTTCTAGTTCTATAAAATATTTTTGGTAGTTTGGTGTGGCACTGAATAAGTAAATTAATTTAGGTAAAATCATCATTTTTTATCATATTGGTTCAGCTTTCCCTTGAGCAATTACTATTTTTCCAGTTTTTCAGATCTGACTTTATTTGTGTGAAAAAGTATTTTGTTAATTATGCCCATAGAGTTCCTGGTTTTATCTTGACAAGTAGACTCACAAGTATTTTATATTGTCTACAGTTATTTTCAATGGAATTTCTCTTTCTATCTCTTTTTGCTGAGCTTTGTTGGTAATATAGAAATGCTGATGATTTCTGTGGGTTTTGCACAAAAAAAACTTACAACTTTTATAAAATTGTCAATTATTTCAATTAGTTTTTTAGATGATTCTCTAGTATTCTCTGAGTATACCATCATATCATTTGCCAAAAGTGATAGTTTTATTTTCTCATTGCTTATTCTAGTTCTTTGAATTTCTTTTTCTTTTCTTATTGCTATAACTAGCATGTCTAGACTGATATTGAATAATAGTGGTGATAATGGGCTCCTTTGCTTCACCCCTGACCTGATTGGGAAGGCTTCTAGCTTGTCTTCATTACAGATGATGCTTGCTGATAGGTTTAGATGGATACTACTTATCATTTTAAGGAAAGCTCCATTTCTTCCTATGCTTTCTTTTTTTTTTAAAATAAGAGTGGGTGCTGTATTTTGTCAAAGACTTCTGCATCTATTGAGATAATGATATTATTTCTGTAGGTTTTGTTATTGATATGGTCAATTATGCTCATAGTTTTCCTAATATTGGACCAGCCCTGCATTCCTAGTATAAATTTCACCTGGTCATAGTGTGTAATCCTTGTGATATATTTCTGTAATCTCCTTGCAAGTATTTTATTTAAAATTTTTTGCATTATTATTCATTAGAGAAATTGGTCTATAATTTTCTTTCTCTGTTTTGGCTCTTGCTGGTTTAGGTATCAGTACCATATTTGACTATTTTTCCAAATAGTTTATATAGTATTATAATTAATTGTTCGTTAAATGTTTGGTAGAATCCATCTGGCCTTGGGGATGGAATCCTATCAATTTTAAGTCCTGTTTGCATTGTAAAGAAAAAAAATTTTTAAGACTTACAAACTGATCAATGCAATGATCAATTATGACCAATTAAGGACCAATGATGAAGAATCCAGCCAGCCTCCTGACAAAGAAATGACGCACTCAAGATACAGCATTAGACATATATTTTTGAACATGGCCAATGCTTGACTTTGTCTCTTTTGACAGTTTATTTGTTATAAGCTTTAAAAAAAATTTAATAGGAGGGAGAGAAAATAAATGCTCATTAATTGAAACAAACAAACAAACCCAGCTTTAAGGCCCTGTTTAACTAAAGCTCTTGTTGGTTTCTGCTTTCACACATGGAGCCCTTTGCTATGCTCCTGTAGGCTTACCTTCTTGTGTTCTTGTGTATTGTTTGTTTGGATGGAGGGATGGAGGAGCTTCCTGGTATTTCTCTTTGGCTTTCTCGGTCATTATTCAATCTAGTGTCCTCTTAGATCCTAGTTAGGGTTTTTATGGGAGTACTGGTCTCCTTCAGTACCTTTCATGTCACTTGTTATTAATGGTCTTTTGTGTTTATTTGTTTTATTTTTGTTTATCTGTGCACATGTGGTACCCTCCAAGTAGGATACAAACATCTTGAAGGCAGGAATGATTTTTTTTATCCCCACCACCTACCACAGTGCCCTAAAACTTAGTAAGTACTTAGTAAAGCCTTTTAAATTGAATTGGAACTTTCCTATTATGTAAGATGAAGATGAAAATTCTTAATTTTTTGGGCATAATTTGCTATCAGATTAGAGAGAATTAGTCTGTGAGAAATAGAATTTAAAAAACTACTTTATGGTACATTTGAACAAATGAACTGAACATACAAACCAGATATATTCGGCAAAGTAATCATTTTATTCACTTTTCAAGGGTAAAGTCCAACATTTGAAGAGTGCTCTAAACTCCACTGAGAAAGGCAGCTTATTGGTTTAAAAATGAAATATTTCTATTTATTATAGTTATTGTAATAAGCCACAAGGTTAGCATACCATATGTATCTTTAGACTACTGAGTCAAAATAAAAGTGATGAAGGTGTTTTTTAATCTTAATCTTGTTTATATAGATGTCAAATTGGAAACTTTGCAACTTATTGTCTTTTTCACAAAGGCCTTTAAAAAAAAAACCTACTCAATGGGCAAGTTATGTGACTTTTTGCTTTGTGTATGAAACCACATGTCCCTAGTTTCTTTTGGCCTTTTTGTTCTTGCCATATTTGGCATCTGCTATTTTGTCTTTTAACTGAAGCAGCTAGTTGGTTTCTTTCTTTCTTTAATATGGCCATAGTGTGACCTTAGGAAACAGAAATTTCTATCTATAAAAAGGCCCATCACAGCTTTAATATTTCTTTTGATTAAAAGTCCTGCTTGGAATAGCAGACGTGGTGAGAAATCTATTGTTAATTTTAAATGATTCTAAAATCATGTGTCCCCATGATACTTTAGTTCTTATGATGATTTATGCTTTAAGAATCAAATCTGGTTTATGTCTATACGAGGATTGCATTTCATCTTCCCTTCTAAACACTCTAAGCTTCTGAAAATTCATTCCTTATAACTTTTAAGGTGAGTTGAAATGTAAAACATAAAAATGAAAAATGTGGTTTGAACACAGTCCCCTGTTAATCTGACTTTCAGTTAGGAATACATCAATTTTCTTTTGCATTGGTAATTCATTGTTCTTCCTTTTTTTCCCCCCTTTTTCTTTTTCTTTTCTTAGATCCCATTTTACTCTACCCAAATTCTTCAGTTCTAGGTCTAAGGATAGCTGCTTTACTGAAAAGACTCCTTTGTTGAAGACTTCCTCAGAAGAAAATGGGTGAGGATTTTCTCTGCATAATTCAGATTCTTGAGCATAACTGCATACTAGTTCTCACTTGAATTCATTAAACATTTACTAATTACCTACTGTGTGCATCAGGAACTATGCTAGAGACAATGGGAACACAAATGAGAGTCCCTTCCCTCAATGAGCTAACATCCTACTGTGAGGAAATAACATATACATACATATAAGGTATATACAAAGTAATTTTTGAGAAGCAGCAGTAACTGGCACATAGTAGGCACTTAATCAATATATATTGATTGACTAGTTGAAGAATAAACCTTGGAGTCAGGAAGACCAGAGTGGAAGTCATTCTCTGACACAGTACTGTGTGATCCCAGGAAAGTCACTAAACCTCTCAATGTCCTGTGTGACTAAATTATTAAGTTGCCAAGGAGTTGGAAAGGGGGCACTGATCTACATCAGTAGTAATGGTTTCCTAACTAGACATTCCCTATACTCATGAAATCACAGGTCCAGGTCCTAATGCCCTTTTCTCTACCTCCCCAAACAAAGACGGCATAGTTTTCAAAAGGAAGAGACCACTACAAAGAGCACTAGAATTAAGAGTCCTAAGATTTAGGTTCTAATCTGTTGGTTATTTTACTACAAAAATGACTTTGGACAAATCACTTAACTTATTTGGGTCTCAGTTTCCTTATCTCTTAAATGAAGGGGTGAACTAGAAGGCCTCTAACATTCTTGCCAACTCTATATAATCTTGTCAGGTAGCTAGAGTGCTAGGCTTGGAGTCAGGAAGACAAGGTCAAATCTAGCCTGTGATGTTTATTAGCTCTGTGACCCTGGGCAAGTCACTTTACCCCTTTTGACCTCAGTTTCCTCATCTGTGAAATGGGGACAATAATCACACCTACTTCCCCGCCTCCCCAGGATTGTTGTGAAGATCAAATGAAACAATAATTGTAAAGTGCTTAGCACAATGCCTAACACATAGTAAGCACTATAAAATTTAGTTATTATATTGATGAGTAGGCAGATTTCAGAAAAACCTGGAAAGATTTATATGAACTGATGCTGGGAGAAGTGAGCAGAACCAGGAGAACATTGTACACAGCAACAGCAACATTGTGTGATGATTAACTGTGATAGACTTAGCTCTTCTCAGCAATACAGTGATCCAAGATAATTCCAAAAGACTCTGGAAAACACTAATCGCATCCAGAGAAGGGACTATGGAGTCTGGATACAGATCAAAGCATATCATTTTCTCTTTTTTATTTTGTGTTTTTCTTTCTCGTGGTTTTCCCCTTTTGTTCTGATTCTTCTTTCACAACACGACTCATGTGGAAATACGTTTAACATGTTTGTACATGTATAACCTATATCAGATTGCTTTCCATTCTTGGGAAGGGGGGAGGGAAGGGAGGAAGAAAAATTTAAAACTCAAAATTTTACAAAAATGAATGTTGAAAACTATCTTTACATGTAATTGGAAAAAATATTATTAAGGGAAAAAATAAAAAAAATAAATTGGTTAAAATGAAGATATATTAAAAATAAAATAAAATTTAGTTATTATTATTATTATTATCCTACTCATGAGTAGAACTTCACTTTCTAATTCCCTCTGAAACTTCAGAATTAGAGCAGGGGTTCTTAACTCAAGGTCCATATACCCCCAAAGGGGAGAAGATTTCAGGTGCCTCACCTCTAACTGAAATTTCTATCTTCTTTCAATTATTGGAAAAATTATTCTGTCAAATCCATCTGTTTCACCAGATTGCCAAGTGGCCCATGCCATGAGAAAGGTTAAAAAACCTTGCCTTAGAGTCAGAAATTTTTAGGGTATAGTCACAGAATTGATGTATTTCAAGGTTTCTATGCAGCTTGTTATTAAAATCTTTTGCAGTCTGCTTCTCCCCATTTACCTGTGGTTTCTTTCCACCACAGCTACAGAAGTAACATTTGCTTTCTTAGTGAATTAGTTAAAACAGTCTTGCCATTCCATCTTGCTCCACATTGCCTAGTTTTTCATGTTAGGATGGAAAATAAAGGAAAGTCACAGATAATCCCTAAACCATGGATAGAAACAGAAAGAAAAGGATTACAGTCACATTGGTCCTGGAGTTAAGAAGACCAGAGTTCAAATTCAGCTTTAGATACTTACTAACCCTGTGACCCTGGGCAAGTCACTTAACTCCTTTCAGCCTCAATTTCCTCAACTAAAAAAACGTGGCTAATAACAATACCTACCTTTTGAAGATGTTGTGAGGATCAAGTGAGATAATATTTATAAAGTGCTTAGCACAGTTCCTTGCATATAGTAGGTGATATATGAAAGTTTATTCCCTTCATCCTTTCCTCTTCATCTCTGCCAACATTGTGACTACATTGAATATTTTTTCGCAGAAAGTTTTCTTTCTTCTTGACTTCTTCTCTCGTTCTCTTTTATTTTTAGAAACAATAATGGTTCCTCTCCCTCCAACTCTTGGAATCAATACCTTTTAAACAGTGTTTCAATTTACTCATTAAATGCTTCTCATTTCAGCACCACAGCTATAGCTCACAGGATTCCATACCAGCTGCATTGAAAGAGCCTGAATTTGCAAAACCAAGCTAACCAAAAACATAACTTTAAAAATAAAAATAACTTTAAAAATACAAACAAAGCATAACAAAGTTGTAAAAAATCTATAAAATTGATTTATCTTAAGTGTGTAGAAATGAGATTTTTTTTTCTTCAATTCTACATCAAAGTGAGACATGCCTTTCCAAGAAGTCAGTTATACAGTGCTTTGCATAAAGCAGCTGCTGTTTAAGTATTTGTTGATTTGAATTGATATGGAATTCAGAATTTAATAATTAAAGAAAAATGAATAATTGTTGAGGTTAAAGAATTGAATAAGTACCACAGTGAGTACAAACAAATCAGTTTGGGCAGGTCTGGGGACTGACTCTTGTCCTGAAAGATTGGCACAGTCCAGGGGTTGGGAACCTTTGGTCTTGAGGCCACATGTGGCCTTCTAGCTCCTCAAATGTGGCCCTTTGACTGAATCCACTCCGGAATTCATTTTGAAGAACGGATCTCTTTTATTATTTCTTATGTCAGGATTGTGTTGTCTTTGTCCCCAGATTCAAATCATGAAGTGTTTTCAGGTGCCATGATTTTAATATTAAGTGCTAACTCTTCTCGCTAAATACTGAACTTGACTATGGTTATGCTCAATGTTTTATGGGATAGATGTTGGGCCTGGGAAGAAGGAACAGGGGGTAACATAAGTGCATTGAGAATAGTCAGCTATTTCCCCTCTTCCATGGTCCCCCAGAATGAGCTCAATTGCTATGATAGTACAGAAGTTCTTAACCTGGGGTCCAAGGAGAACACAAGGCTTCACTGGATGGATTTCAAGGGGTCTGTAAACTATATTTTCCAAGGGGTGGAGAACCTGTGGTCTTGAGGCCACATGTGGCCCTCTAGGTCCTCAATTGTGGCCCTTTGACTGAATCCAAACTTCACAGAACAAATCCTTTAATGATTTGTTCTATAAAACTTGGACTCAGTCAAAAGGTTGTACCCAAGGACCTAGAAGGCCACATGTGACCTTGAGGCTGCAGGTTCCCCACCCCTGCTTAACTTCTAACTGAACTTTATCATTTCTGCAATTATTTCCCAAAGCATTCTTCCTGTGTGGAGTTATAAGCTTCACCAGACTGCCAAAAGGAATTATGGCACACAAAAAGACTTCTGCTATCCCAAGAACTAGAACCTGTTGGAACAGATGGTACCTTTCCTTAGGCCACCACTGTGTTCCAAGAAGAAAGTCCCAGGTCAAAGTTATGATAGACAGGTTGCTAATTACTTTGGGAAGGACCATTTCTACATCTACTCTTAAATATATTCATTCATTCATTTTAGGCCTCAGACTGTATTTCATCAGTGTTGGGAACTTGCTGTGAGAAAAATTTCTTCATTGATGCAGATCTGCAACTGTTTTACGATTTGTATTGTTAGAGAATTTCCAGGAATAACAAGAGTTTAAGTGACTTGCCCAAAATCACACAGCGTGTGCACATCAAAGACTGGAGTTGAACCATATGTGTTCCTCACTTAGAAGGCCAGCTTTTTATCTACTTAGACGTGCTATCTCCCTGTCACTCTCACCAGAACAATGTTAGGTGTTTAGAAATGGTGCTACTAGGTCCTGAGGCTGCTATGGTACACCGTGGCTTCCCAGTTATAGCTGCCATGTGGTTTTGTTGAGGTCAGATTTGAGAGAGCAGTTCAGGTGTGAAAGAATTCACTTAGACCACCTTTTCTCAGCCATTCATTGGGAGCTTTATTATATGAAAGCTTCACAGGCCCCAATAGCGAGAAGCTAATGAAAGGCCCTGATATTTGGAAGGACTAGGTTTATACAGACAGAAAGCTATGCAGCCTGTAGGATGATGATGTAATTTTAAGGTTTCTTATGGGGGTTGAAGATTAGGGATAGGATGAGGAAGATGATTGCTTACAAGATAAGGAGAAATTGTCATGACACAGGATGAAGGAGAAAAGGAATTTTATGGTCCAGGATAAGGGGAAGTTTTATGGTATTTCAAGATAAAGGGAAGAGACTTTAGGATGCCCTCAAGCTCAGAAGGGGCCTCACAGTACCGGAAAAGCAACCCTTAATATTCTTTTTAATCCTTAGAGCACCATTTGTATCCACATCAGTTTAAGCAGCCAGGCCTTTTTATAGGTTGGCTAACTGAAAGAGAGAGAGAGAGACAGACAGACAGACAGACAGACAGACTAATAGACAGACCAATAGACAGACAGGCAGACATAGAGCAGGGCTCAAGGCAAATTTCCCGGTACACCCATCTACTTGGTATAAACTGACATTTGTAGTTCAACCATTTCAGTCATATCTGACTCTTTGTGACCCATTTGGGTGTTTTCTTGGCAAAGATACTGGAGTGGTTTTCGAGGAAACTTAGGCAAACAGGGTAAGTGACTTGCTCAGGGTCACACAGCTAGTGAGTGTGTGAGGTCAGGTTTGAATTCAGGTCTTCCTGACTCTAGGCCCTGTGCTCTATTCACTGCGACACATAGCTGCCCTGGCTGGCATTATCTTAGTCAAATTAGCATGGTTGATTATTGTGCAAGTTTTTTGATAGCTTTATTTTTGCTTGCTTCTTGTTATTTTAATTTTTGCCAAGTTTATTTGCTTCCTGTTTATTTAATATTTAAGCATCTTGTGAATTTAAAGAAACTCTCCCTTTTTAAAAGGTTATATTTAAGTAATTTTGAAACAGAGTTAATCTTTTCAGTGTTTTCAAGACTATTTGGGGGGGGGCTGGTAGTGCATGCCTGTAATCCCTGTTACCAGGGAGTCTGAGTTCTCTTGAGTTTGTGAGTCCTGAGTTGCAGTAGACTAAACCAGTTGGATGTTTGTCTGCAAGTTCAACGTCAATATGAGCATCCAAGGAGTAAGGGGCCACCAGATTGGCTAAAGAAGGACAAATCAGAGCTGGGTTGGAAATTGAGTAGGTCAAAACTGCTCTGGTCTGAATGGGAACAGACCCATGAGAACTTCCTAAACTTCCAGCCTGGGTGAGATAGGGAGAGCTAATCTTTAAAAAAAAATGGTCTAACCTTTTATGTATGAATAATGTAAAACCTATGTCTAACATTGTTATTAGTAATTAGGTAACTTGTGAGGTAGACCTGAGAATGATATGGCTTCAAAAAGTAAAACCATTCAAGTACAGCTAAAAGAGTAATTATTTTTTGCAAATGAGGTATAAGAGGAAGAACCAATACAGAGAGGGGAGCTGTTAGTTCTGTAAACCTACTCTTATTGGGAATGGGTTTAAGAGGGGAAAATACATATATATTTAGAAGAGCATAAAAGTCTTCTAAATTTAGAAAGAAATAAAATTCTAAGGGGATAGGAGGGGGAAGAGGATAAAGGAGGAATCTTTAGAGGGGAGGGTATGGGCATAGCTTAAAAGGAAGATATAGAAGGGGGTTTAGATTTAGGGAAATGGGAGGATAAGTGAGGGATTGCTGGAGTGGGGATATGTTAAGTAATAGGAGGGTAACGTAGCAAGTAAAAGTAAAGTAGAGGGGTTAGGAGAGGGAGGAAAAAAAAGAGATATGCACAAACAAAAAAACAAAGATTGGGAGTAGAATCTCTTAGGGAAAGTTTATGTTTATATATGTGTGTATGTATGTATATATGTATGTATGTGTATTTATGTTTAAGTGTATGTATATATCAGTACCTATATATATATATATATATATATATATATCTCCAATGCTCAATTATAGCCTTGGGGTGGTGGGTAGGAGGAAGGGAGGAGGAAAAAAGAACCAAGTAAAAAGTATACAGCAGAGAACAAAAGAAAACCTATAAGAAAGCAAAAAAAAAAGAAATAGTTTTCAACATAATGCACAGCATTTAATATATAGGCTTTCTTGAAATGAAAAGTTATTGCTATGTATTTTGAATCTTCTCCTATGTTCTGCTGTGCACATGACATTTTTTGTTTTTTTCTTATTTTATATTTAAATTATAATGTTTATTTTTCTTTTCTTATGTATTTGTTTTAGCATTTGTCTATAATAAAAAAATTAAGAAAAAGATTTAAAAAAGAAAGGAAAAAGTGGTATATCATATTTTTTCTTTTTATTTGGCAGTGTAATTATACTGATAGTTTAGGGGAATGCTATATAGATATAGTTTACCTAGATTTTAGCTAAATATTTAACAAAGTCTTTGCTATTTTTATAGAAATGATGGTGAGATATGGGCTACATAATAGTACAGTTAGGGGGATTTGGGACTGGATGAATAGGAAAATCCAAAGAGTAGTCCTTAAAGGTCAATGTCCATTTAGAGGGCAGTCTATAGAGTACATAAGGGATCTGTGCTTGGTTCTGAATTGGTAAAGAATTTTTATGAATGATAGATAAAGGTCTATATAGCATGCTAATCAAATTAGAGAACACAAAAAGCTAGGCCAAATAGCTAACATATCAGACATGGAATCAGGATCCAAAAATATCTTGACAAGTTAAAATATGAGGCCAAATTTTATAGGCATAAAGGTAATATCTTATACATGTATTCAAAAATTCAGCTTTATAAGTACAATGTGGGGAGGCAATAGTTTATCTATGGGCAAACTTTAGAGGATTGCAAACATTTTCGTAATTTCATAATTCAATCTTAAGTTGCATTCAGAGAAGGATAGTTTCCCAGACTAATGAAATGGCACTTGTACTTTGCCTTAATTGGACCACATCTAGAATACTCTGTTCACTTCTGGATCCCCCACTTTGAGGATAACGCATAACCTGGAGAACATCTAGAAGATGACAGCTAGGATGGTGAAGAGCCTAAAAAATCATGTTGTGTGAGAATTATTTGACGAAACTAGTGATGTTTAGCTCTGAGAAGATAGGACTTGGCAAGGAAATGATAGATCTCTTCAAATATTCTGAGGAGTATCATTTTAAAGAAGAATTAGCCTTGTTCATCTTGGCTCCAGAGGGAAGAACTAGAAGCAATGGGTAAAAGTTTTCAAAAGGAAAATTTAGGCTTGATTTAAGGGAAAAATCTCCAACATTTAGAGCTATCTTTTTTTAAAAATTGTACTGTGTTATAGAAATGCTTGTTTTGTTCTGTAAATTGAAAATAAAATTAATTAAAAAAATAAAAGTGGAATGTGTTATCTCAGGAGGTAGTGAGTTTCCCTTAAATGGAAGTCTTCAGGATAAGAATAGATGACTTGTCAGATGTACTAAAGGATGAATGATTTTTCAAGTATGTTTTGGACTAGATGGTTTCTTGAGGATCCTTCCAATTTTGAGAGTCTGTGGTTATATGTAATATGGGACAAAGTTCTCATCAGAGATTCTGAAAGAATTAATTTATTCTCATTATTTGTGAGGGAAAACAATCCATCAGTTAAAGTTTTGTCTATATTTATGTCTGTTCAGCAGATGGTGGAATGTGGTATTTATTCCTTTCACAACTGAGTATTTCCTAGAAGAACCACATAATTGTTAGAGAAGATTAATGATTATTTTTAAAGTCTGTGCTATGTTTGTATCATTTGTTACCTTGCTACATGTTGGTTTTACACAACCTAATTTGCCTCTCTGGGCTTCTTCCTGTGAATGAGTCTGGTTTTTTTTTTTTTTTATTGCAGTGAAATGGTATTAAAGCAGAGATATGCATCTGGAAAAATCAAAATATCCCCATTTAATTGGCTCATTTGATGTGTTTGGCTCATATGTAACCACTCATTCTTGCAGATTTTTGTTGGTACAGTATAATTATTTTGGTCCCAGTAGTATTTCAAGCACCTTGGTTTATAATCAAAGTGTATCTGCAGCAAGGGAGTTGTGCTGAAGGACCATGTATCCGTTGAAAATTGTTATTATATAGAAATGCTGGGTTTTGTGGTTTTATTTTGCAGCCTTCCACTTTGTGGAAGTAGTTAATTTTTCCAATTAGTTTCTTTGCTGATTCCCTAGGATTTTCTAAGTAAACCATTATGTGACCAGCAAACAGTTTTTGAATCGTTCTCATTAAAAATGACAAGTTAATAAAAATACCAATATGTACTTCTTTTGGTAGGGAACATGGTACAGTGTAAAGAGCATGAAATTTAACATTGGTAGACCTGGGTTAAAATTCTGGCTCTGCTGCTTACTACTTGTGTGACCTTCAGTGTGAATCACTTAAGCTCTTGAGGCCTCAGTTTTCTCATTTGTATAATGAGGAGATTGCCCTTGATGACCTCTAAGATCTAGAGGTAGCTAAAGTGATGCACTGCATAGAGCACTGGGCCTGGAGTCAGGAAGACCCAAGTCAGAATCAGATCTCAGACCATTACTAGCTTTGTGACCCTGAGCAAGCCATGTCTTACTCTCTATTTGTCTCAGTTTCTTTGACTGTAAAATGGTGGTAATAATAGCACCTACTTTATGAGGATCAAATAAGATACTATTTGTTAAAGCACTTAGCACAATACCTGGCCCATAGTAGGTGCTTTATAAGTGCCTATTCTTTTCCTTTCCTTCTCCTTCCCTTTCCCTTCCCTTCTAAGGTCCCTTCTCACTTTAAACCTAAGATAGTATTTGAACCCCTATAACTCATTCTATTGAGTCGTGGTCATATTTCACTGCCTAGCTAGTCGAGCATTGATAATTACATGATATTTCTCCCTCAGGCCCATGTTTAAAGAGGGATGAAGAGTAACAAACTAAATTATATTTCTTTCAATCCCATAAAAGAAGAACCCAGAAGGCCTTCACAGAGGAAAAGAGAGCCATTTATATGAAATTTTATTATATCAATTATATTAAGGCTATTGTAGCAGGAGTATATTGAGCCTTGATTTATGATTGGATTAAAAAAAGTGATGCTGTTTTATACTGAATAGAAGCTCAGGCACTGGGATGGCTTTCATTGTAGATACCTCCCAACAGGGCAAGTAGCCCTCTGTTGAGCTCTGGTTTATAACTGATCACTGGGAGGCTGATGGATAGACTAAATAACCTCAGTAGGCATCTTCCAAGCAAGAATTCTGTGTTAGGCAACCTGAAACTGTAGAACAAGAGATGGATGTTGAGTCAGGGGACCTGCGTTCAAATCTTGGTTCTACTATTTCCTCTGCCTATGTGACCCTCGGCAAATCACTTAACCTCTCTAGCCTTCAATTTCTCATCTGTGAAATGGGGATTTCTGGATGAGGAGGCCAGTAAAGTCCCTTGTAGATTTCAATCTAGGGTCTTATGACTTCAGAAAAAGTTTCCATTTTATATGAGTAATGGAGTCTAATTAGGTTGGCTGTGATTCTCTCCATTAACATGACTAGATTACATGGATGTTTACCTAGATCTTTACTGAAAGAAAAAGACTGTTTTCGTTTCAGTTTTTTAAAAAAAAATGTTTTCCAGGTTACAACGCATGACTATTCACCGTTCAGTTTCCCTCATGGATGATGAATCTTGGGACAGTAGCGCTGCTGACTGGGAGCAAAGAGGTCTTTTAGGAAATGAAATTGTCAGCTTCTCCACATCTGCTTCCTCAGAGAAGAGTGAATTTCTGGACAGTTTTCATGTCAAATTCAATCTATCAAAACTGAGGTGAGGATACTTCCTCCATATGTCAATATTACCACCGGAAACTCTTAATAGATAGATAGAGCAATTATTTAGCTTTTGCTATGTGCCTGAGCACTGGGAAAAGGAATATAAACTAAAAGACAAATCCTACCCTCAGGGATCTTACATTCTAATTGGGAAAGACAATATGTAAAAGGGAATTGTAAAAGTCTAGATAATCAGGAGTGGAGCCAGGAAGGCACTTGCTGAAATGGAGGCTCTAGGCTAGAACTCTTCAACAGAAGGAGGGAACCACAGTGGTTAAGACATCTGCAGGGTGAGAATGCAGCAGAGGATGAGAAGTCTAGAGATTGATGAGGGGATTTACATTACTTTCCCATAATTTTTAGTAATCACATGATACTTACATACCATATATGTAATATAAATTATCTCCTGGTAGTCTGAGTTAGAGACTTAGTCTTTAGCTAATTTAGCTGAAAGAAAATTGTTCCTGATCATATCCTAGGCTTGCTTTACATGTGTGACTATGGATCTAATTTGTCCCAAGATTGGGCTGTGTTATGTCCCTTCCTTCTATTACCCAGGAGAAAACAACCTGCCTGTTTCTATTATCCTCAGTCTGAGTGTTCATCTGGCCCCAATGCATTTTCCCCTAAAAATTATGCCTGCTTTCCACAAATTCATGCAGAAGGAGGGATTTGAGCTGAGTCTTAAAGGAGACCAGGAAAACTAGGAGACAGAGGTAAGGAGGGAAAGCTTCCCAGGTAGAGGAGATAGCCAGTGCAAAATGCAGAGTTGGGAGAAGTGGATGAGAAATCTCAACTAGACAAGTATAGCTGGATTGTGTACAGCAGGGATGGGGGACCCTCATGAATTCAGATTTATCTTATGAGAGTCTAAAGGACCATCTTAACTTTCCTCCTTTCCTTACACCTTTCCTCTCTCCCTCCTTCATTTTTGTTACAATTTTCTTTGGAATTTATATTTGGGGGAGTTGGGGTAACTGGTAGTGCTGCTGAAGGAAGATGCATTTTTCTTCCTCTTGTACTTCTATAAGGAGCAAAGCAGAAGCTGTGGCTATTGAGGGAGAGGACATGTTATCTTTTGTGAAGAGCACAAGAGAGTATGGAGACCCAGGTTCTATTGCTTTGCTTATCTATTAAACTACTAATTACTTAGGTGACAGGAGACAAGTAGTATAGTCTCTCTATGCCCATTTCCTCAATTTTGAAATGGGGATAACAATTTCTGCTTCATTTATCTCATAAGATTCTTCTGAAAATTGAACTAAAAATAAATTTTGGAGCATTTTTCAGAATCTTGAACACTAAAACTTGTTGTGTTGTTGTTATTTAGACAAGACTTATTGGCATAGGGAACTCCCAGTAAGGGAAATCCCCCCATCAATGAAAAGCAACACCTGGTTAGCAGCTTCTAGTCTTACAGAATTGTTCATGGGCATTGAATGGGTAAGTGATTTGCCCAAGGTCAGAGTTAGGGCATTTCAGAGGGGGAACCTGAACCAGGGATTTCCTTATTGAAAGGCTGGCTCCCTATCTAATACAACAGGAATGTTTACTGTGACTATAGATGAGGGCTAAAGCATACTGTTACAGAATTGTGGACTCTTCATAAATTATCTAGAGTAGGGGATCTTAACCCAGGGATCTATGAACGTTTAAAATATTTGACAACTTTTTTTCAGTATAAAGAACTTCCTTTGTAATCTTCTATATTTTATGCATTTGAAAATAGTTTTGAGAAGAGAACCATAGGCTTCACTAGACTAACAAAGGGGGCCATGACACAAAGAGAGTTTAGAACCCCTAATCCCTGGGATGAACATTTACCCCATCTCTCCCATATCTACTGGACAATCCAGATCTACTTGTTTACTTGTGATTTCTCATCCAATTCTTCTAACTGCATTTTGCACGGGTTCTCCCCTCTGCCTGGAGCACTTTCCCTCCTCCCCTCTGCCTCTTAATTTTTCTGGTTTTCTTTAAGACTCGGCTCAAATCCTGCTTTCTGCATAAGGCCTTTTGTGTATGTAGATTCGACCTTAATATGTTGAAAAATAATTTGGCAGTGGAACCTTTGGCAAGTTATTTCATTATTCTGGGACTTGGTTTTCTTATCTTAAAAATGAGGGGATCACTAAGTTTCCTTCCCCCTCTAATATTCTATTAGCCCTCTGATTAGAGATGCTCCCTTGGTTCCTTGTCATAGTTAAGCACGTCTTAAAGTTCATCATACAGTATACTTATATCCTACGAGGAAGCAATAGAACTTAAAATTATTTAATACCACTTAAAATGAGGACAAAACATGCTTGAGCCTATAGTATTAAAAATGACATTGTTGTCTTTGGCTTGACATGTCTACAAAGTGCTACACATGAAAAATAAAGTGACTTAAAAAATCTTTTTAGCTTGTCAACTCTGCTGTTGTGTGTATTTGAGTTATGTGGGAATGAGTGGTACTGAACTTGAAGTAGTTCAATTAATGCCTCATATTTTTAAAAAGAAATGTCATTATGATTCCCATTTAAATAAGAACTGTTGAAACATAATTTTGGAAGTGTGGAATGGTAATTTATCAAATGCATTAAATCTGAAAGAATGTTGAATAAGGTCTTAACATTTGCAAAGGTTCAGAAGGTCTTGGAAAAACTGTTGGATTAAGGTTGATGATGCTTTATCAGATGGGCAGAATAGTTAAAGAGGTCTGCCTAGTATATGTATTTTTTGATACTTAAAGAATTTTTTAAGCACGTAGGTAGGTACTGTACTAACTTCTGGGGATGCAACGACAAAACAAAATAGTCTCTGAGCTAACATTTTTGGAAATGACAATCACAAAGAAAATTAAATATAAAATATACACAAATTATTTCCAGAGAAAGGACACTAGCAACTTATCAATCAATTGCTCAATCCATAAGTATTTATTAAGTGTCTACTATGTGCCAGGGCGTTGAGCTAAGCTGGGGATACAAACTAGTATATTCTTTTAAAAATTTATTTATTTATTTATTTTTAGTTTTCAACGTTTACTTCCAAGATTTTGATTTTAAAATTTTCTCCCATTCTTTCCCCTCCCCCCACCCCATGACGGCATGCATTCTGAATGGCCCTTCTCCCAATCTGCCCTCCCTTCTGTCACCATCCCCCCATCCCCCATTCTCTTATCCCCTTCCCTTTCTATTTTCCTGTAGGGCAGCATAGATTTCTATACCCCATTGCCTGTGTATCTTATTTCCCTATTACATGTAAAAACAATTTCTAACATTCGTTTTTAAAACTTTGAGTTCCAGATTCTCTCCCTTCCTCCCTCCCCATCCACCCTCATTGAGAAGGCAAGCAATTCAATATAAGTTATACATGTGTAGTCATGCAAAACACTTCCATAATAATCATGTTGTGAAAGATAAGTATACTTCCCTCCATTCTATCTCGCCTCCCTTTTATTCTATTCTCTCCTTTGATCCTGTCCCTCCTCAAAAGTGTTTCTGATTACCCTTTTCCCCAATCTGCCCGCCCTTCTATCACCCCCCCATTCCTCCCCCCCACACTTTCTTGTAGGGTAAGATAGATTTCCATACCCAATGGAGTGTGTATGTTATTCCCTCCTTAAGCCAAATCCAATGAGAGTAAGGTTCACTCATTCCCTCTCACCTCCCCCTTCTTCCCCTCCACGGTAAAAGCTTTTTCTTGCCTCTTCTATGTGAGATAATTTACCCCATTCTACCTCTCCCTTTCTCCTTCTTCCAGTATATTCTTCTCTCACCCTTTATTTTTTATCATCCCCTCATATTCAACTCACTGTGTGCCCCCTGTCTTTATATATTCCCTCCAACTACCCTAGTAATGTGAAAGGTCTTGAGTTACAAATATCATCCTACTATGGAGGAATGTAAACAGTTCAACTTTAATAAGTCCCTTATGATTTCTCTTTCCTGTTTACCTTTTCATGTTTCTATTGACTCTTGTATTTGAAAGTCAATTTTTCTATTTAGCTCTGGCATCTCAAGAATGCGTTAAATTCCTCTATTTCATTGAATATTAATTCCCCCCCCCCATTTCCCCCCTCAGTTTTGCTGGGCAGGTGATCCTTGGTTGTAATCCTACCTCCTCCAGAATATCATATTCCAAGCCCTCTGATCCCTTAATGTAGAAACTGAGCTCTTCCATGGCCTGAGATCGATTCATATTTTTCTTGGAGGCTTTGGATGTAGGAACTTTGACTTCGTTGTCTTCTTTTGATTGTATTTTTGATCTTCCTTGTCACCAAAATAAGATTCTGTAGTCTGAGTTTTTTTTCCCCCCACTGTTTGCTCATTTCCCCAGCCAATTACTTGACTTTTAAACTCTTTTTAACTCTTTCTTTAGGTAGGGCTCTGCTACCAGTGTGGAGGGCACACTGTCCCAAGCTTTAGGGGTTTTGTGCAGCTGTTTTCAGGGATACTTCTAGGGACCTGTTACTTTTCAGTTCTTCCAAGGGGATGATCTGAGGAGAGGTATTTACTCCTCTCCTGGCCTGTGGGCTGTGAGTGACCACAAGCACTCTTTTCTGCCCTGGAACTGTGAGAAGGGTCCCCTCTCCATTGTTGCTGCAAGCTCTGCTATGCTAGTGCTTCTGGCCCCAGGACTGCCACCCAGGACTGTGACCTAAATCCAAGTATGGGAAAAGCAATGGAATCCTGCCTCAGTGCCAGCCAAGAGATCCTTGTGATCTTCTGACCGGTTGTTTGATCCACTTACCATATGTGGGCTGAGAGCTCTGGAAGCAGCTGCTGCCACTGCCACTGCTGCTGACCCAGGGCTACGCTGGGGCTGGGGTTGGACTGTGCTGCATTCTCACCCAGGTCCGACAGACCTTTACTAGTGATCTTCTAAGTTTTTTGGCATTTGTGGGTTGAGAAATCTGGAAAACACCACAGCTACCAGTGATTCAGTCCCCTGAGGCCTGCTCCAGGTTCCCTCAGGCCCAATCTGTGCGGGCAGGGCCTGCGCTGGACTCTCCCAGCCTGATGCAACACACCTTTCCTGTCGATCTTCCAGGTTGTCTTGGGCTGGAAATTTGTTTCACTCCGTCTTTTGTGGGTTCTGCTGCTCTAGAATTTGTTTAGAGCCATTTTCACAGGTATTTAGAAGGGTTTGGGGGGGAAAGCTCAGGCGAGTCCCTGCTTTCACTCTGCCATCTTGGCTGTGCCTCCAAACTAGTATATTCTTAAAAAGCTTTGCTAATGTAGGTGGTGATGTCAGTCAAATTGAGGAGTGGTCATTTCATCCTTGAGATATTATTTGGCTTTGAACCAGGTAGAATATTTGGCTAGTGTATTTTAATTAAACCAGCATTTGAAAATAGAGTTATTTCCACTACATCTTGTGAAGTAATTTCACAGTCATATCTTTTAGGAAATATGGAAAAGAATAAAAAAAATTAAAACCATGAAGCAAATATACAATTTTTAATGTGGTTATTTAGAAAATTCAAGTTTTTTTTTTTTTTGAGTGAGGCAATCAGGTTAAATGACTTGCCCAAGGTCACACAGCTAGTACATGACAAGTGTTTGGTCTGAGGCCGAATTTGAACTCAGTTCCTCCTGACTTCAGGGCCGGTGCTCTATCCACTGCACCACCTAGCTGCCCCTAAAAATTCAAGTCTTTAAAATACTTTAGGTTGGCTTCTAACATCCCCCCAAAAGGGCAGATAGGTAATGCAGTGTCTCGTTAGAGCTCTGGGCTTGGAAGCAGGAAGACTCATCTTCCTGAATTCAAATCTGGCCTCATAATATTGATAGACTTAGCCCTTCTCAGCAATGCAAGGATCTAAGACATCTCCAAAAGCCTCATGATGGAAAATGCTATCCATGTCCAAAGAAAGAACTAAGGAGTTTGAATGCAGATCGAAGCATACTATTTGCTATTTTTTTCTTCTGTTGTGTTTTGTTTCCTCTTTCTGGTGGTTCCTCCTAATGGTTCTAATTCTTCCTTACAGCATCACTAATGTGAAAATATGTTTAATAGGAATGTATATGTATAGCCTATATCAGATCGGGTGCCATCTTGGGGAGGGAGGTGGGGAGGGAGGGGGAAAAATTTAAAACTCAAAAGCTTATGGAAGTGATTGTTGATAAATCAATATAAATTAATTAAAATAAATAAACATAAAAAAAAACAAACAAAAAACCAAATCTGGCTTCAGACACTTAACAGCTGTGTGACTCTGGGCAATTCATTTAATCCTGTTTACCTCAGTTTCCTCATCAATGGACTGGAGAAGGAAATGGCAAACCATTCTAATCATCTTTGCCAAGAAAACCCCAAATGATGTCATAAAGAGTTGAACTCGACTTAAACGTCTCAAAAACAACAACAAACAGCAAAATCCCTCAAAATATAATTTTATCTAAAACTAAAGGCCCATAAAGAAGGAAAGGAGCATTTATTAAGTGTTTATTATACAGCAAATATTATGTTAAGCAATTTACAAATATTATCTCCTTTGGTCCTCATAACAATCCTAGGAGGATGCTATTATTATTCTTACTTTACAGTGGAGGAAATTGAGGCAAATAGAAGTTTGGTGATTTTCCTAGTCACACAAGTAATAACTTTCTGAGGTTGGATTTGTACGAAGTACTGCTGACTAGCTCAGCTCTCAATCCACTGTGCCACCTAGCTGCCTAAAAGGATTTTTTTAGGGTTTAAAATCTTTAGTTTTCCCCAAGTAAGTCTTGATCAAATCTCTCTTTAAAAAAGGCATTAAATTCAGAAGTAATTCACTGCTTTTTAAAGTCATCGTCCCAATTTTATTTCGTACATTCTTTGAGCCATTTCTTTAAGATGAAGATCAGACTGACCAGACCATCACCAAGGCTGGTGATGAACTGTTATGTGTTTGTTCAGAGGACCAGCCTAGCTCAGGCAGAGGCAAACACTTGGCTGCAAAATGATGAATGATTTTGGCTACAGAAACTCTGGAAGGCCATTTATTAAATTATAAAGTGATTGCAATCTGCACTGGTGGAGGGAGCAGTCGCACTGACAACATTATAGACCCTTGAAGTATTGAAGAAGAAGAAAAAAATTGATCATCTCAGCCAGTACTTGGTGTTTCAGCAAAACTGCTGTGTGGATTTCCATCTTAATGTGTCTCTAAGAAGTGTGTTTCTTTTATTTCAGAAGCTGCTTAAGATGTTTGAAAGTCACCGGCCTTTTTATCTTTGGAGTTGTATGTTCTGTAAGTATTGGCATTTGGAAATTTTGACCTAGAGTGCCAATAATTATATGGCTTCATCTAGGTTTTTCATCAGATCCTTCAGCCATAGTAGTAGTTAACATTTTTAAGGTCCTTTGTATGTTATCTCACTGGATCCTCCCAACAACCCTGTGAAATAGGTGCCATTTTTATCTCCATTTAATCAATGAGGCAATCTAGAGTCACAGAACTAGTAAGTATCCAATATAGTATTCCTGACACCAAGTCCAGTGTTCTGTCCACTGCACCACACTTCTTCAGAGAACATGCTAAGTCTTGGGGTTTTTTTTTTTTTTTTGAGTTAGCTAGAGCAACACAGATTTTTAACATTGATAGAGCCTCATGTTGGGTGAAAATGCCATGTCCTCAATTTGTGGCTTTCCTGTTCATTCTATGGTCCTTTGGAATATGATCAGGTCTTGAGCATCTGCATGAATGGAGGCCATTGGTGTCCCAAATAGCGGGCAATCTAAGAAGCATTTTATGGTGTTTCAAAAGGATTTAGATAATTTTCCCCATGCAGATTTAACTTCCTAATTAAGATTTTATTAAGCTAATATTGGGCAGCTAGGGGGCACAGTGCATAGAGCCCTAGACTTGGAGGACTTATCATCTTCCTGAGTTCAAATCTGACCTCAGATACTTACTACCTATGTGACCCTAAGCAAGTCTCAACCCTGTTTGCCTCAGTTTCCTCATCTGTAAGATGAGCTGGAGAAGGAAATGACAAAGCACTCTAGGATCTTTGCCAAGAAAACCCCACTGGGGTCATGAAGAGTCAGATATGACTGAAATGACCGAACAACAAGAAGTTAACATTCAAATTAATTTTCATTTCTTGATGGATTTTCATTTCATCAACTGATGATATAGGGACTGTGGAGAAAGGGAAGTCTCATGGACATATATTGAATGACAGGTAGAAACAAGGCTGTGATTTTAATTTTTTTTTTTTTTTACTGTTAATAAACCACTCATGCTTGATTGAAAGCTGACTGTAACTTGCTGTGTGTTCTTTTGTCACTCTCTCTGTAGATGAGGCTTTTTGTGTCAAATAGATATTTGCCCAGAATAATATTAGCAGTCTTTGTTTCAAAACTTGAGATATCAGGTCATCAGTCTGGTGTACTTGTTTGGGTTATAGCATATATGCAATGTCTTAGAGGTTCATAAGTCTCATTCAATCTTGCTAGATGGGAGGGCCACTTCCATCTTTCTTATAGCCGTTAAATTGATCATCTTCTTAATTGACTCTGAATTATAGGAAAATTACTTCATCAGTATTTGGAGGCTTAATTTTTGTTGCAGGATCTTTGCTCTTTGCTGTTGATTTATTTTGTAATGTAAAGTAATTGTTGATCAGTCATCAGAGTTCACTGTAGCTAAATGTGTTGCAGATTCTCAAAAAAAGAGCAAGTGAGAATAAGTTGGAAAATTTTAGATCCATAAATTAATAACATTATTATACTATTTTGCATCTGTTGACAAGATTATTTAAATGCCATTGCTATCATTTCATTAACATACCTGCCGCATTGACTAGCGTAGTGCCTTGTCAATAGTGTTTAATGAATATTTGTTAAATTGAAATTGAATCATCTTAGTTAAGGTGTTTACTTATAATTTTGTTTTCTAATTATTCCAGATTTTATTTAGCACATATCCAGATCATGGAAAATCCTGGCAGATGTTGGCTGTGTCACCTCTGGAAAGCTACTGTATCCAAAATATGCACTGAGTTTTTCAGTCACCAGCAGATGAGAATTGTAGAGAATTGCAGACCATGTGAAAATATATCACTTTCCTTTGAAGTTCACAGCATAGATTATGATTCTTCTACCTAAAGAGTCTGCTCATGCACATTTGTAGCAGACTACTTGGTGAAATGTGACATATTTTAAACAACATGAGGGGAGGGAGAACTCCTATAGCAGTTGATTAAATTGTGAAAAGTCATGCAGAGAGCCAGCACTGTATAGAAGTTTCAAAATTCTTCTCTCATAGCTGCAATTATTGGTGCCTGTCTTTAAATAGCCTTGTGCATATTTTGAAGTCTGAATATAAATCTGGTTCATAATGCTCTAAGTCTTGAGAGGTTGTAGAAACCTATGTGCATTAATGAGAAAAGAATAGTACCTCTAAAATATAAGCTGAGGTCAGTATTTACAATGGAGTATAATGCTACCTAGATCCTAGAAAGGAAATAAGTCTTGGCAAGAGAGATGAGGGAAACAAAGGCAGTAAATGCTGTTATCTGTGATAAAAACCAATAAAAAAGACCCGGTTTTGAATTGAATTCTAAACCCCTTGCAAGGTTTCCCTTGTAGTCTATGCATTATATCTTCCCTGTACTCCGGAGTCATCTTGTTAATGTCAGTACTTTATGGCAAGATAACTCTTCTTGTCCCAACAGTCAAACTTAAACCATTTCTCTTTCTTTCTCAATGTTGGGTGAACTGGTAGAGACACCAGAAAACATAAATAATAGTGATGGCTTTTGCAATTTGAATTCTCCTTTGCCATGTTGGAGTAGTTTCTTGGTATTGAAAAAGAAATTATATTGAATTCTCCCATGCTGTCAACTTTGAACATGTAAACCGTTTGAAAAATGAACTTAAATGAACAACTGCCTGCAACATAGTCTTATTCCTGAACCTGACTTCAATAACTTAACACCTTCTTATTACCTGAGCTAGACAGATGATACCAATAGGCTGAAGGTTTGATGGTAAATAATATTTGGGATGACTACCATGATGTGAAACATTTGAGGTAATTACATTTTAATAGAGAAATGATGCATTTAGTATTCTCAGTGATGGTTTTTTTTTTTGTTGGCGTCTTTTGTATTTCTTGGTATCTTGGCATTTTTCTTGGTATACTTTTAAGTTGGAAATATAAAAAATTTAATGTGAGATGGAAAACCCTCCAGCAGAAAATGACCTTTTAAAACACTGCTATTACTCACAAAATAAAAAGTCCCATAGGGCCAGAAGGCACCATCAGTGTCATTATCAGGGAATTCCACATAATTTAATTTTTAGGATTCTTCACATTAGTTATTATTTTAAAGTCCATATATTTTAACTATTTTATAAAATGTTTCTTTACTGCTGTGTCTTATAAAACTCTCTGCCCAGTGTAATGTAGCATTTTCTTGATGAGTCAAAGTCATCATTATGAACATCAATAGTCATATTGTGCTATAATAGCATACTTGCTCTCAGGGGTATGTGTAGGGACATTAGTTACCCTCTCTTCAGTTTTCTTTTTACTAATTTATCTTGATATATTTTCTACATATTTACCCTCTTATTAAGACCTACCAATAACTTGAACTGCATTTTCTACTTTTTTATTGAACACTGACTATGTGCCCAATGTTGTATTAGGTAATGTGAGGGATACAAAAGGATAAAATCTGGTCTTTGGTCTCAAGGAGCTTACAATACAGTTGGGAAAACCAGATTAATAACAAACCTTCTGGTAAGCAGACATTAAACACTTAAAAATGTTTTCTCAATGCTTATTGTTTATTTTTTTTCACACTACTGTCCCTTTTCTGTAAACCCAATGCCATAAACCTGCCATTATGACAAAGAAACATAAACTATTCTAGCAACCACATTTACGACATTCAGCACCACCTGTAGCCCACTACACCTTTGCTGACAGGAGGAAAGAAAGCCCACACATTTTATAAAGACTCCTTGCAGCTTTTACAATAGCAACAGCTTCTCTTTAACCTAAGCTGTGTTTTAAAAAATTTTAAAATAATTTTGAACTTAAATACAAAAGAACAAAAAAAATTCCATTTATACGGCACAACTCAAAGAGATGATTCAATATGAAACCATAAATCTTCATTTCTCAGTTTACTTTTAAAAAAACTATGTAATAAATACTATATAAAAATATACATAAAAATACTACATAAAAACAGTCTTTTCAAAGCTACCCTGCTTTTCTGTGCTTCTTTCTCAGTTTTCTTTTGTGTTCTGCTATGCACTTTTTATTTTTTTCTCCCTCCCTCCCCACTCTGCACCAGAGAAGTCCACCATTAGATACAGATATGTATATAGATGTAAAATCATACTATACACATTTCTGTTTATCAGTTCTTTTCCAGAGGTGGATAGTATCTTCCTTCATAGGTCCTTTGTAGCTGATTTGAGTATTTATAATATTCAAAACAACAGTCATTCACAGTTGTTCTGCAAACAATATTACTACTATTGTATACTTAGGCTACCTTTTAAATGAATTAAGTTTGCTCCAGGAGTTCCTGCACATCTAGGTGTGGTTTTCTGGTCAGCAATTTTTTACATTAATAGTGAACTGATTTATTAGAAGTACTCATTATCTTTGATCCCTAGGTGGCCCAGTGGATAGAGTGCCTGAAGTCAGTAAGACTCATCTTTCTGAGTTCAAATCTGGCCTCAGACACTTACTCGCTGTGTGAACTTGGGCAAGTCACTTCCTCCTTTTTGCCTCAGTTTCCTCATCTGTAAAATGAGCTGAATAAGGGGCAAACCACTCCAGTATCTTTGCCAAGAGAACCCCAAATGGAGTCATGAAGAGTAGGACATGACTGAAACAACTTAACGATAGCAACAAAAAAATGGAGAAGTCATCGAACCCTTTCAGTGTCCACAATACTATCAAACCTATGTACTCTTGGGATCTAGAGAGACTCTGGAAGCAAGACTCAATTTTGTTCTTTTTCCCAGGAAAAGAGACACCATTTCTTCTGAACTCATTATGAACATGCTTTGGGTGACTTTTCCCGTAACCAGTTCTTCAGGTCTCTTTACCCTAGTACTTGGTTGAAGGTTTTCTTGATTTTTTATTTATGCTTCGGAGCTTTAAAATTCTGTCTTAGCTTCAGGGTTTAAACAACCTTTACCTTCAAGAAAACTGAACATTTCTATGAATATGACCCACTTTTGCTACTCATCCCTTTAACCTTCTTGATTCTCTTGCAAATAGGAAATATACTTCTAAAAACTCTGAGCTTACCTCTGGACCTCAAGGGAAACTGTCATGGTGGAGCATTCTTTCAACTAAGGCTCTTAGGAGAACAAACTGATATGTCTTCTTTATGACTTCCACAAGGGAATTGGGGAAGAAGTGTTTTTATTTTTTTAATTTAGTGCTCCAAATAGACTAAAAAATCCCAAAAAACTGAAACCAGAGGTTATGTCTAGTCAGAGATGGTCTTCAGTCAGACAAATAAATGCTGTCTATGGATTTTTTTTTTTAAATTTGAGGGGGTATAGGGATTGGTAGGAAGGGGAATGTGGGAATTTTAGGAGATAATGGAAAAATGTTATCCTCTCCAAGAGTGGCTCAAGAAAATTAGGATCATAAGATTTTGAATTGGAAGGAAACATAGAAAAGAAATATTTTAGTGCCTCAGACACTTACTAGCTGTGTAACCCTAGGCAAGTCACTTAAGCCTGTTTGCCTCAGTTTCCTCATCTGTAAAATGAGCTATGGAAAAAAAATGGCAAACCACTCCAGTATTGCTGCCAAGAAAACCCCAAATGGGGTCATGAAGAATCAGACACAATCAAAATGCCTGAATGATGGAACAACAGAAAGCTGTTCATGGTTTCTTGGTGTTCCTCTAAAGAGCAACAACACAGAAAATTAAGAGATGGAATTTAAAGACAAGCTATTTCCAGCCTTACATCAAAGATGGTTCTCCAGGGAGACAGTCTTGTTAAATACAAGGCTACAATTATGCCTTCAGTGCAGCTGTGGCACAGGAAGTCTTCTTAAAGGGCATAGATGGAGTAGGCAGACATCATGGAGATATTGAAGATTTATGGAATTTGATAGCTATGATGCATTATTCCCAACCTCTGCCATCACTAATGTCTCCTGCTCAGCCGGAGGAGCCACAGTGAGCTGCCAGCCTATGGTGACACAAAAGCTGGTGGTGGAGCAGCTACCAGCAGTGGAGGCTGAAGGAGTCTAACAGAGTTTAGACAACATTGCTTGTTGGGGAGGGCTAAAAGCCAATTGAGTAGCTTAGTCTGGTGCCAATATTGTGAAACCCCTGGACTCAGAGGCTTGCCAGAGTGACAAGACAAGGATGAACCAGCCAAGGTTGGAAAAACTGATCAGGTCAAAGCTTCCATGCTGGTGAATATGTAAGTGGTCCCTATACTTCCACCTGGGGTGAGATAGGAATATCCAGTTCAAAAAAAAAGTTAAAAAGAAAAGAAATCAAGAATCAGGCAGAGGGGCAGCTAGGTGGCACAGTGGATAGAACACCGACCCTGGAGTCAGGAGGAGCTGAGTTCAAATCTGGCCTCAGACACATAACACTTACTAGCTGTCTGACCCTGGGCAAGTCACTTAACCCCATTGCCTACCCCCCCCAAAAAAAAGAATAAGGCAGAGTCTTTTACTGTTGGGATTATTATTTCACTTTAAGGACTTATTAAAATTATCTTGCTGAAAGAAGTTATTCTCTGAATAAATCAACATCTCTCTGATAGTAAGGTTAGTTAAAGATACCACTGATGTACCTGCTGCAGATTTGCAACGTGCCACTCTTTATTATAAAGAATTTTATGAAAATTACCTGTTTAATTTCCTTTTTTGATTTTCTTCATAAATCTAGTATTATGCCATCTAGTCGGAATGGTTTAAGTGAGTCTTGTTTAGAACTGGAGGAGAGATCAGGTAGATTCTATAGACAAATTTCTCCCCTTTACAATGTTTTGGAAACTTGAGGTAGGTTAGTAGAAAATGGAAGGAAGAGCTGTACAGATAGATAAAAGTCTAGTAAGATTGCAGTTGGGGTGATTCATGGGTGGATCAAAAAGAAGGAAAAATAAGTGAGTTTAGTAAAACAGAATGATGGCTTCTGAAGTGGGTGGGTGGGGGGGATAGAGACAGAGAAAGAAAAACAGAGAATGAAGGAATGAGTGAATGAATGAAAAGGCATTTATCAAAAAGCAGAAATTCTGCTCATTCAGGGCTCAATTCCAGTTTCCCCTTTCTTTTGTCTACTCCCTGCTATAAATAAACTTCCCTGCCTTTATCCTGAGTAATCCAGAATTTACTTTAAAGGTTTATCTATGATAGATATGGGGAGAGGAAGCTTTGAAACTAACCTCCAGGGCAAGGTGGTAGTGGATATGGCTGCTCTCAAGCCTTAGCTGGAAGTCTTGTAATTGCTTAGTAGAAAAAAAAATGCCGAAGTTCTTTAGGTTTCTCAGTGTTGGTCATGACAGGGCAATGGATATTTTTGTGTTTATTGTTTCTTAGTGAAATAGCAATCTTGCTGTTTCTTTTGTCAGCTTCTGGTCAAGGTCAGTGATGATGTTAATTCACAACTTTGATCTGGATTTGATGGTGGGTGGAAGCGCCTTGTGCAAGATCCCACAATAAGCAATTTTGCTTTGATGGGGAAAAGTTTCTTCATGAGAAAGTGACCCAGGAAATAACAAAGCCACTTTCCCCAACCCCACAGAAATCTCATGTTTCTTTTGTTCCAGGCTCAATGTGTCATCTCAGTAATTGTGGGATTTATTTGAGAAGTATTGTATAAAAGGAAACCACCACAATTACCTGCACCTGAAGCTCATTGTTGAGAAATTGTTGGCTGTACTGGCTGCAAGGAAGAATTTGTCAGAGAAGCCTTAGGTTATCAGGCCAAGGAGAGGGGTCAGCAGACCTCAGTAGGCAGGTTAATTAATGCCTTTCCTTCTTAAAGGCGTATATTTCCAGCCATCGTTTAAAACTCAATGCTGGGTTTGTGAATATGTAAAAAAGAAGGAAAATACAATACATTAAACTATTCCCTATCCTTTCCCCTTTCACTTAGACTCCAAGCCTTTAGAAAACTATAGGAACTACGGGCATTGTTCTGTCTTGAATGGAATCTCTTCATGGACAGAGAAAATATGGATGTATTAATTTGCTCCAAGGGGATCTATTTTTAAAGGACACTAATGATTCCTAATTTTTTATCTTTTATCTAATAATGTTGTCCTGTGTGGTTTCCTCCCTTCTCTTCCAACCCCATGGATTCTAACATTGAGGACCAAGATGTTGCATATTTCCTTACTTTTAATCAATCAGTTATTCACTCAACAAGTATTTTCTGAGCTAGATGTTGTGAGAGAATTAGCAAAAAAATGGAATTTGATTACAAATCTATATCTATTCTAGGTACCATTAGACATATCTTAACATAGATGAATAAATGAATTAAAAAGCTTATTAAGTGCTTACTGCATGCCAAACACATGTTAAGTGCTTGGCATACAAATACAAAATTCACATAGTCCTTCCAGGACTTTGTATTTTAATGCTGGAGTGGGGGAAGTGGGACATAACACATGAAAGAATAGTGGCTAGAAAAGGATGTTTTGATCTAGAAAGTTACATCATAGGGATGTCATAGGGATGGTGAGCAGAAAAAGAAACTCTATTGGCCACACCTAATGATCATTTAATTACATTTGGGGTTGGGGTGGGAGTAGGATATGTATGAAATGGCAAGGAAAAAATGGCCAGGCTGAAGATTAGGATGCATGGTCCCAGAGAGTTCATAGCTGAGTGGCTTAACTTCTTTAGGGCATCATCTCTGGAGATCTGGTTTGAAAGGTGGACACCCAAGCAGTAACAGGGCAGAAACTGGATGGTGTGAAGGTGAGGAAGTGTGGTAGCAGGGAGTTCAGTCAATAAACAAAATAAATAAACATTTATTAAGTGCCTACTATGTGCTATAGTGGTAGGGATACAAAGAAAGGCTTTGAGAAGCTCACAATCTATTGGGGGAGACAACATGCAAACAACTACATAAAAACAAGCTGTATGCAGCATAAATGGGAAATAATTAACAAAGGAAAGGTGCTAAAATTAAGAGTGACTGGGAAAGGCATCCCGTAGAAGGTGGGACATTCCCCAAGCAAGCTGGGGAAGCCAGGGGTAGAGATGAGGAAGGAGAGCATGCTGTGCATGAAGGACAGCAGTGAGAGTGCCTGAAGTCAGGAGGGGGAGTTTCTCGTTCAAGGAAAAGTGAAGCGGCCGGGGACACTGTATCAAAGAGTATATGGAGTGGCATGTAAGCACCCTAGCTTCTGTCACACATGGCCTCTGGAAGTCCACTTAGGAGGATGGAGGGGCAGAGGCAGAGCTGCTGGAGTTAGAGAAGGGGCTGTAGACATCACCCAGTTCAACCAGATGGGGTTTTGAATCCAACTCCTCTGACTCCAAACCCTGGGCTCTCTTCACTACAGACTTGTCTCTCAAAGATCTACTTCCTCTAAAAAAAAAGAAAAGAAGGGCCACCAGAGAATAAAGGAAACTAAAGGAGGAGAGGAAGAGTTCTGTCAACTGTTGAACTGCTTACCAGAAAAACAAAACAAAACAAAACAGAAAAGGGAAATCCACTTACCTCCTTCCTATTCTGGCCTCCTTTCCTCTTGCAGGAATCTCTACAATCCCTTGCCAGAGAGGAGGCACTTCTCACATCTTCATTTAGCAGAGTCTTTAACTTCATTGTCAGCACCTTCTGTCAGTCGACCCTGTACCTTCTGAATACCAAGTACTATGCCAGACTGAAGGTCATTAGGGATGCTGCCCCCTCATCAAAGGATAAATAAGTTATAAATCAAGGATTCCCAGAACAACAGAAAGACTCCACCTTGATCAAACCACATACGTGGTTATTGCTTCCTTTTCTGAGAGTTAATGTTCTGCTGGGTGCAAGGTTAGTGAGCTGTAACTAGAGGCAGCTAGGTGGCACAGTGTGGGACCTGGAGTTAGGAAGACCTGAGTTCAAATCCAGTAGCTGTGTGACCCTGGACAAGTCACTTAACCTCTGTCTGCCTCAATTTCTTGTAGGAATTACAATAGTGTCTGCCTCCCAGAGTTATTATTAGGATAAAATGAGATATTTGTAAAGTGTTTTATAAACCTTCAAGTACTACATAAATACTATTTTTAGACTAGAATACAATAAAATATCAATAGGTTGTTTGATATTGTCAAATACAATTAAGTACCAGGCATCTAATACCATGTTTAGGTAGCAAGGAGTTTATAACAGATTGTTTCATATCTTACTAAATAATATTTAGAACCATGATTTGCAATAATTTCTATGCCTCTATGTACACCACTGGTTTGGGTCAGTGACAGAATTCTCATTTTCAACTCCCCTTTTGATTTCTCCTTTTACAAAGGTTTGACCTCCTTAAGGATGGTAGTGGAGATTTTAATTCATTTCTTCCTTTGTCCATTCATTTACCACCCTCTAAATCCTCAGTACTCAACTTTGAGCTTTGAGGAGATAGAAAAGTTTCTTTCCTCAACTTTATAATCTATATTTGGAGATACAGCATGGCAAAATGGGGATTGGTAGGGATTCTAGGAGATGTGGCATCTTTGCCTCTGTTCAAATCAAGCACTTGTGTGATGTGATCTGAAGTAGAAGGTGAATATGACCCCTATGGCTGATACTAATGGGGCAAGTCCTTGGGTTTCTTAGGTGCTGTGCTACTATTCCCCTCCTTTGGACATTTATCCCTTAACAAGCAGGGCACCAGCTGTGAATCTTACAAATGTTGGTGACTCTGCTCTACTCAAGTTAGAGCTGGCAGGGTCCTTGATAGTTGGTGTGGTTAATCGGCCTCAAGCGGAAGAACATATTGTGGTTGAAGTTACTCAGTCAGAAGACCCTGGCTCCCGAAGGAGGCGCCCACAGCAACAGGTAATAAAGATGAGCTATATGAAAATAATTGCTTGAGAAGATGTCACATCTCTTTCAGGTTTGAACCACTTTTATCACATTAAGTTTCATTTTTGAAAAGATTTGGTTGTGAATTGTAAGGTAATGACACCATCGGCCATCAAACAATTTGCATTGAGACCTTTTTCTTGTCTGGAAAATATATTTTTTCTCCTGTTCTTTGTAAAGTGACTACACAACCCTTGGCTCTATGTTGCTGTGAACAGACAGCTGTATGAGTTTTCCCCAAAGAATGAATTGATTGAGAAATTTAGAGGAATATTATAGGTTTTGTATTTCTTTGTGGTAGTGATTCATATTGGAGGCACCTTAATTAGATTTTTCTTAAGGGTACTGACTGCATTCATGTGCTGTAATTAAATTGTCCTTGTACACAATTGCATTACTGAGAAGGGCTTACATATTTTCCATTTGCTTATGGTTGCTTACATATTAGTATCTTAGTGCTTACAGAATGACTTGAGTTTATCTTCTCATGAAAAGCAAAGCACAAATCAGAAATGTATAGTAGTGATTATTTTTGTATTATGACACAAGCTTAAAAAAAGAATACTTGTAGATTGTATTTCTTAAATCATATTCCTTTTAATTCCTTTCAGAGTAAGAATATTTTGTATTCCATTTCTAACCTACCAGTATTTCTACGTCTATGATACTTTCAAAATTTATCTTATATGTTAATAATATGTAAAATATAAACTATATATGATATATAATATATATTATACATTTTAAAAGTTTCTACAGATCTTTTGCTCAACATTTGGTTTTGGATCAAGAAAAGGAACCCACACTCATTACTCAATTGACTGAAGCCGTTGCTTGGCAAGAATATTCAGGAATGTGTGCACTTTACTCATAATCACCTCTAGCCCCCTGTTTCAAACACACTATGATATGCTATGGTACAATGTCTGGGCCCACTAGTGGTCTTCCATGAAATGATGGCGTGTTTCTTTAGATAGCTGACTGCAGGGTGTCTAGTGATAGAGATTGATCCGGAATTCTCTGTCATTGAGGAGTCTTTCTGACCTTTTGCCTGCTTGAGAACCCATGGTCAAAGTGAGGCAACAGACACAGTGGGATAGCTGAATATTCATAGTCTCTGAGGTTATCAAGAATCAACAAAATTCAGAATAAGGCAGCTTGGTGTAATAGTGATTAACTCTCCCTCAATTGAGTGAAACCTTCTATACATGTTTATTCTTTCATCCACCTTTTGTAAGATGCATACAATTATAAGATGCTGGTTCAAAAACATTTCCGTATTCTTGCCAATAAATCATACCCAACCTGGACCATAGTCTTAGAGTTGGGAGGGCCCTTAGAGGTCGTCTACTTCAACTCCCTTAAAAATGAGGAAACTGATGCCCGTGGAGGTGACGTGACTTCCCCAGGGTCACATTCGCAGAAGTAGGATCTGAATCCACGTCCTTTGACTATACAATGCTGAACTCTTTCTACTTCACCACATTTTCTCCTAACTATAAGACTAGGTACATGGAAGGGTCTTTCCTTCTTTTACTTGGTTAGTTTACTTGTACCTACATACTATTATTCAGTCTATCATTGACCCTTGGTCAGTTGTTTGGTGGTGACAAGTTATTTATAAACATATTTGTAATGACTTATATAGGTTTTGGAAATAGTCACACAATCAACTATCCAGACAGTTCAAACTCATAAGAATGACACTTATGGCCCTGCAATTACCATTTGGCTATGTGCAGTCCGGTATTGATAAGGCTTCATAAGTATTTTTTTCTCTTCTCGAAAATTTTGCATAATGGTTTCCTTTTCTGAAATAAAGATTCTTCATAAACCAAATAACTGCATAATATGTTTCACTGAAAGATGATTGTCGACTGTTTTTTAGGTCATCTATAACTGGACCATCTTTTTAAATTCTAGAAGAAATGAACGAGCTGTTACTTCAAGGACTTTTGAGATAATTACCAGGTTGGTTCTCAGATAAATGGGAATTTAGAAAAGCAGGAGGGAACTACTGCATGCCAAATTGTGAGACAGAGAAGGGCATGAGTTCTAATCATAAATTGTCATAGCCTCTGTTTAGCTAGGTGCGCCTGGGAAAATCACTTCATCTCTCTATCTCCCTCTAAGTCCTACTCAAATGCTTTGTCCTGGTGGGCATGACCTTGAGTTCTTGAAGGTTAAATCAATAGAGAACAAGCTCTGGTAGAACCTACCAGCCCTCCCCCAAAACTGGTGATATATATGATGGCTAGATAGAGCATTTATTGTGTGCTTACTATGTTTCAGGCACTCTGCTAAGCTCTGGGGATACAGATAAGATAGTCCATACTCTCAAGAAGCTTACATTCTACTAGAGGAAGGCAAAACACATACGGGAAATGAAGGAAGTGGTAGGAAGGGGCTGAGAAGTTCAAAGAATGCATGTCAGGCATGAGTGAAGTAAAGCATGACTGAGATCTTTCCTAAAATAGAGCTTTCAGAGGGAATCACCAATCAGGAGATCAGGACTTCAGAACGGATGTTTTCCTAGGGGGCAAGACAACAGGTAAGGGGGAGGAGAAGTGATGATGTATTGTATATCTATTATCTGAGGATTAGCCTAGTTAAATTCGAAGAAACCCATCTCCAGTTTGTCTAGGAGGTGACAAAAACCTATCCACAGCAGCTCTTAGAGATTATTTACTAAGTCCTCCAGGCATTGTAATCAATGTTGTTGGAGGAGGTACCCACGTAATGAAATCACAGATGACTGAAATATTAAAGTGTATAATATCTTTGTCATCATGGGATTTAATATACATCAATTACTAGAGGCTAGGGAGAAATCACCATTATGTCTATGCTAATTATTATGATGAGAGAATCCAAGAAATGAGTTTGAGGAAAATTATTTTCATCTTTTTCAACATTCAGATTCCATTTTTATTCTGAACCTTCCTAATAAAAATGAGCCTATTTTGCTTTTGAGGAATTCTATGTTGTAAGAAATTTTGGAATGTTCCCTTATTCTTTTATTTTAAACTTTAGCCTTTTCTTCCTTATATTTCTGCATCCTTCCTCCTACCAGAGTTCATTTTAGAATCTCATCATCACATAATAGAATCAGGATCCCAAAAAGTTATTACCCAGCTGGAACTAGTTATTAACTAGTTGAGTAAATCTAATAAGAAGAAATTCAATGGGGACAAATGTAAAATTTTACTTTTGGAAACAAAAAGTCAACTTCAAAATACAAGATAGGGAGGCATAATAAAGTATTTGTGAAAGAGACCTGGGGGCTTTTTAGTGGACTTCAAGCTCAGTATGAATCACTAGTGTGATGAATTACAAAAAAACTAATGTGATCATGGGCTGTGTGGAAAGATGCTTAATTTTCACACTAGAGAGGTGATAATTACTCACCAGACATCTTGTCAGATGATAATTACTCACCAGATCTCGTCAGACATCATCTGGAGTACTGTTTTTGGTTCTAGGCATAATGGTTTAAGGACATTGATAATTTCATTAGTGTCCAAAGTAGGGCAATCAGGATGGTAGGAGGGTCTTGAGTTCATGTCACATGAGGACAGTAGGGTACATTCTTCCAGTTGTAGGCACTGGACATATTTAGCCTAGAGAAAAGAATCAGAGGGGACCTAAGAGTTTCCAGAACCATCAGGTAGGTGGAGAGATTAAATTTATCCTATTGGAGCCCTGGAGGCAGAACCAGGGACAATAGATGAAAGTTTCAGAGGCAAATTTAGGTTTGATGTAAGGAGAAACTTTCTGCTGCACCAAAGTACAGTGTGCTACCTCAAAATTTTTTCCCTTCCTTAGAGATCTTCAAGCAAAAGCTGGATGACCACTTGTCAGGTGTGTTATTGTGAAGATTCCTTTTGTGTAAGGGTTAGAATATAAGGTCACTGAGGACCTTTCCAACTTTCAAGCTATGTGATTCTGTGAGAATATTGATAAATATTTGGGTTTGGAAATACATACTTTAGTATACAGCCAAGTCCTGATTATCCAAAGATTGTTGGTTTTTGTTTTTGTTTTTGTTTATTGTTTTTGTTTTTGTTTTTTTGTTTTTACCATGGCATACACCATCAGGAAGGCTAGGTAGAGGCCAAGGAACTAAAACCATTTTTCTCCTGGTGTACTGCATTTGGAGTCAGAGAACTTGGGTTTGAGGCTTGGCTCTGCTGCTTATTATCTGTGTGATCTTGAGTAAACCATTTATTTTTCTGGGTTGCAGTTACCTCATCTATGAGATAAAGGGGTTGGATTAGGTCTTCCAATTCTACATCTTGGGATCTTATGATTTCTTCTTTATTTTTGTTTTATTAGCAACCACTCATAAAAGGTAAGCCACTAATAAGGAGGTGTGCTTAGGAAAAAAAGGTGGAAAGTAGTGGCTAAAATTAAGTTCAGGACTGTTATTGGTTAGTTGTTTTAGTTGTATCCAACTCTTTGTGACCCCATTTGGAGTTTTCTTGGCAAAGATTCTTGAGTGGTTTTGTCATTTCCTTCTCCAGCTCATTTTACAGATGAGGGAACTGAGGCAAACAGGGTTAAGTGGTTTGTCCAGGGTCACACAGCTAATAAGTGTCTGAGGTCAGATTTGAACTCAGGAAGCTGAGTCTTCCTGACCCCAGGCCCAGTGCTGTATCCTCCGTGCCATCATTATTTCCTATGAATAATTGAATTGATTGTGGAATGATTTGGTGCTAGAGTGGAGTCAGAGAGAAAGCTAATTGTTATGCTGGAGTACCTTTCCCTTTTACCAACTGTATAACATCTGTTTCTTGCTGCAGAGAGACCATTTCAATAAATATTCGAGGCTTCCTCCAGAAAAACCAGGTGATTCCCCTTTCAATGGCTCACCAATACCTCCATGCAGACATAGAGACCCAAGTAACCATTGCATCAGTCATTTTGGCGGGAGTTTATGTGCTAATCGTATTTGAGGTAAATATGATATCTATTTTTATTGGTTTGTCTTTTCCCACAATTAAATATTACCTAACTCTTCTATGGAGGTTCAACATTTGTTAAGTAGGCTCTTATCAATTAGCATATTATAGTGTGAGAAAACTGGTTTGAACTTGAATTGGCTTTTTGAACCCCAAGAACCTTCATTTGCGAAAAAGGTATGTTTCAACGTCATAAACATTTGTGTTAAAAGAATCCAGATAAACTCCATCTTTAATGTATATTTGTATTATTGTCTCCATTAAGAGTTTGCTACACTATTGATGTGTTTTTTTTTCTATCAACTTAGACAATGAGTGTTTTCCCAAAACTTCTTACCTTACCTCTTTATTGTTTAGAAAGCATATTAGATAGGTGTATCACTTCACAACAGGAACAAAGAAAAATATTTTCAATCTTAAAGTGTATAATGTTTGAAAACTAGTTTGTATTTACTCTACATGTATCTTGTAGATGACTATTAAGGGAACTGAGTGTTTTTCTTTTTGATTATGTTTGTATTCTCAGTGCTTAGCACAGTTCCTGGCACATAATAAGTTCTTAATAAATGCCTGTTGATTGATTGAACACTACGTATCTATATACCATGGTAGAATATTTGTATCACTGAGTAGTCTAGAACACAGGTAAACAAAGTCATAAGAAGTAAATTTTAAAAGTTTACTAGGTGAAAAAAATATTAATGAAGGGCATAATTCTAGGTGCGTGGAAGAATTTGGAGATAAATAGGGCATTGAGAACAGGAAAATGGTATTTTTTAATTTCAAGAAATTTATCTGAGTTTACCCCATATTATATTGTAAATTAATAGGAATCAATTTGCTTGTGATTTATAGGGATTTGGATGTGGATATACGAAAGCCTGGAATATTTTCCTGGGCTTGTTTTTAGTCCTTTATATTGGGTGGCTAAAGTCATATGGGCACAACTGATCTACTTTTATTGTTTTGTCTTTTCCCACATTCCTGTCATTGTTTTTGGTGAGTTGGAGAACAGTGTCTTATTAAAGGGGAAAGAATGAATCAGTTAAAAGAAGACATAACACAAAATAGTATATAATTCTTCTTACTTAACATGAACAGCCTGAGTTCACTTTAGGGAAATATTCACTTATTTGCTTCACTGGATCTATTTAAATAAAACTGAAAAATTCAGAATCTGGTACCCAGTAATGGTAGCACCAGCTTCTCTCATATACATAGGCTCTTAAGACTTCAAATATGCATTTTATTTACATAGTTTCAGATGTAGAAAGGACTTTCCTTTACTTATGAGCTTATGGAGAATCAAGAGTCCCAATCCCCACTACAAATATAACAAGTGAAACAAATTAATGCAACAATAAATGTTTTGAGTCCCTTCTGTGTAGATACCAAGGGGAACAGAGAAATTAAATAAGACATGGTCCTTAATCTCAAGGACCTTATAGTCCAGTAAAGGTATGTTTCCATTTAAGAGAGTTCACTTGCCAATAGCACAAGTCTGCTTCTGAGAAAAGCAATTGCTGAATTAAATCTTCACTGACAGTTTACTTACCTGGGATATAGGTCTGCTCATACTTTTAAGAGGAGCAGTTACTGATATTAAGTCTAATTCAGAGTTCTGAGACAACACTTGCTCTTTTCAGTGTAAAGAGCTGTGGAATTTTGGAGTAAATGGAGAACACACTATAGTTTAGTGATTTAAATAAGAAGAATTAGAGAATTTTGAGGTTAATAAATGGGGAAATGTGGACACCAGAATGGTTCTGAGACTAAATGACAAATGTAATTTATATTATGATAGCCAGAAGATGAGAATTTGGTTGCTAATCACAAATTAAGTTAGGTTAATAGGGGATAGAGTATGATGAGAGAAGAGATGTACAGAAAGAAATAGAGGAAAGGCTGTTTTCTCTCTGTACCATTACTTGTTGCTAGGCTGATTGGTTGGCCAATCAGAGCCTGGTTCTAAAGCTAGTGGACCTGGGTTCAAATTCTGCCTTCAGTGCTTACTGTCTTAAGTAAGTCACTTAAATTCCATAGGCCTTCATTTCATCATCTATTAAATGAAGAGGTTAGACTAGATGAGGTCTTTTTCAACTCTAAATTTATGATCTGTGATTACTAATTTCATTATGTTAGTTATTGGATCAAAGGATCATAACTATTAGGTCTGAAATGGACATTAAAGGACATTTAGTCCAACCCTCTCATTTACAAATGAAGTAATTGAAGTTCAGAGAGGCTGACTTGCCTAGTGGCCAGAGGAACAATCAATAATGTAAAAAAGTAGAATTGCAAAAAGGATAAAGCAAAGTCCCAAAAGTCTCTCTTACCATCTTTTTCTCATTTGCAATAGCATGGTTTTGTTATTCTTTTCTGTCCATTAAAAAGAGAGGAGCTCTTCTGTGCATTCAGACAAAACAGCTAACCCACAAAACCCAAGCAGCACTGAGGGGCGAAGGGCGTCCCATTGACAAGAATTCTGAAGTGATGGAAGCCTGAGGGCTGTTTGGGAGAACAGATGAATTAGGAACACTTTATCTGACCTGGACCATAAAGCCAGATTAGAGATGAGAACCATAGTGTAAAAATACAACCCAGACCAGACAAGAAGGAACTTTGAATTCAGAGTTTAAATTGGATTCATGGTTTAATGGAGTAACTATTTTGCTGTCCATCCTGATCTAAGATGACAAACCTATGAAAAACCTAAATGGGACTTTTTTATTTGATTTGATTTTTTGGTATAATCCCATTCAACAAGGCTGCCATTTCTCTTATATTAAGTAATTATGTTCCAAAAGGATAAAAAAGCCTGTCAAAACCTCCCATAAAGTTCCTCATTCCTGTTGCTGATTATTCTTCTCAATCTCTCTGACCTTTTATACTGTGACCATAGAAATATGAAATCACCTGTGCTTTTCTTTCCAATTACCTTTCTGTAATGAAAGCTACTGCCATAATGGGGGGGAGGGGAACTCTATTCAAGCAATAAAATATTTCCAAGGCCTAAATAACTCTCCTTTTTGCATGTTTTAAAATGAAATATTTTCTCTTAAACTTGGAAGCCTCATTGTGGCATAGTGATCTTGCTATGGTAACCCTGGGTTCTTAATAGACTATTCTCAAAAAACACAGGTGTCTGACAGGTCCTAATCAAGCTCTTCCATGCTTTATTGATGGACTGACTAGGTGTCAGTCTACCTACCTGATTTCATTAAGTTGGTCACTAGAAGGTTTAATACCAAATGAGTGATTATTTTTGTCTATGGCAACTCAGGAAACTGTCTATTATGGTGTGAAGAATTGTCATCTGCATTAGCGGAGACAATAGTCATGTTGATGACATAGCAGATCTATTATGTTGATTAATAATATATTAATTGCCATTTATGTGATGCTTGATTTGTATAGTTCTTCATTCCTAAAGTACCTTATGCTCAATTTCCTTCATGTATGAATAGGTGTTTATTTATCAGCAAATTTGCAAAGGACTGAACACCTGACATCACCACTATTTTTCTAGCCTCTGGAATAATCTCTTTACATAGCTCCATGAGGTGTCGTATATATCATCAATTCAAATGAATTCAATTCAATAAACATTTAAGTGTCCACTATGTGCTAAACATATAGTAGATGCTGAGGATACAAAACCAAAAAGAAAACAGTCTCTGCCTTCAAGGTACTTATATTTTACTAGAGGAAAACAGCAGCTATAATAATAAATTAACAAGCATGTTAAAAATACCTACCATGTGCCCAGTATGGTGCCAAGTGTTGTGGATACAAGAACAAAAATGAAACAGTAGTTCCTGACTTCAAAGAGCTTATATTCTACCAAAAGGTAAATTGTGTGTGTGTGTGTGTGTGCATGTGTGTATATATACATATATATATATATATACACGCACACACACATGTATATATATACACACACACACACATATGTACCTATATATACATATACACATTTATGTGTGACTTGCTAAGTAATTTATGAAATTGTGAAACGGGGATAGGCATACCTAGTTCTTTGGGTACTTATCGAGAAAGATTAGTATGGCAGTGGGAAGTAAGGCTACAATCACACTTTAATAAGACACAGAGGATGCAGGGGTAAGCAGCACAGAAAGTATGGAGACAAGCCATGCAAAGGGGTGTGGTGAATAAGATGGCTGGGTATGGGGACAGGGATGGAGTGGTAGGTGCAGGCAACATGGGGAAAAGAATGGCCAGGAGGAAGTCATTTATATAACTGTGGTTCAGTATTGGAGACACTCGAGCAGTATGGACATGGAATAGTACCTGAATGTCAAGAATTTGAAGTCTCACTTTTACAGGGTTTTTTTTACTGGGGACAGACTAACTCTTATTCACGTCACCTTGGGGTTAGCTCTTTAACATCCAAATCATCTCAAAGTCTTCAGTAAAACTTTAAAATTAACATGTCCACATCCTCTTAAATTTATCTGCTCTATTTGTTGTTCTGCTGGTCTTACTGTTGCTGTCTAGAACTTAACTGAGAATTAGATGATGTAAGACCAAAAGGCCCTGATAGCAAGTCCTTTATGGCTCACTCTGATTCAGCTCATAGTCTCAGGATGTGATTTTTGCTTACTATATAATACAGTTTGCAAATTTTATTCCTTTGATTTGTGAGACACCCTGAACATGACTTCTAAATTCCCATGTACAATCTTACTTCCTGCTATTGTTACTTGCTACTTATAAACATATATACTGTCTAGAAGCAGGGTGGTGGTGGTGGTGGTGGTGGTGGCCAGGGGGACCAGAACAAGATACAATTTCAACATGTGCACACGTATGAAATAAGTAAACACACATATACATATATGTATTACATGTGAATACGTCTATACATATGTAATTTTGATGATATGTAGAGCATTAGCTGGAGGCATCAGCAAAGGCATCTTGTAGGAGGTGGCATTTGAACTGAACCTTGATATCTTCTCCCTTTCTATCTGCTAAATGATGAGAAAATATTGTCCAATATTATGACTTTCAAAGCTAGGATATGAACTATGTTTTAACATCCTTTTTATTACATATTTTCATGGTTCATAAGTATTTTGAGCTTCCTTTCATTTTATTATAGCTGAATGCTAATTATATAGAGAGAATTTTAAGATCTAAATATGCACATGCTTTTATGTACTCTCAAAAATTACAAGTTATTTCTTAGTTTCATCTAAAAATGGTATTGTAGATTTCTAAATGTTTTCCAAGAGTTCTTTAGTTTAATTAAGTTAATAAATAGTGCACATAAGGTATGCTTGACAAAGTAAACAGAATTTGCATTGTTTTTAAACAGATGAAGCTGTGAATATATATTATTCTCAGCTACAAAACTGCATTTTGCTTTTGTAACAGCTGGGTTTCTTAGGAAAAATGTTAATGCTACAAAATGTATTTTTGTCATCAATTCAATGACATCTCAAAAATATTTATGTAAGGAGAATTCATCAAATTGAATTGAGTCATAATAAATTGGCACAGAAGGGCTATAGGACAAAGAAATCATGATTAGGGTCACACATTTTTAGCTGCAAGGGACCTCAGTTGTTATCAAGTTCAGAGAATTCAAACACTCAACCCTTATGCTGTGGCCCACAGCACTCTTGAGTGTGGCCCAAACCAGATTAAAATGCAATTGGAAATATTTAACAAAATTAATAAAAATACAATAAAACATGAATAATATTAATGTGTGGTTTTCCTAGTCAATTTGTGATTGCAGAGATTTTTTTTTACATGTTTTAATGGCTCCTGTTTCTATTTAAGTTTGACACTACAGATCCTAGTCCAGCTTCCTCATTTGACAGAGGAGGAAATTGAGTCAGAGTAAATGGTAGAGCTGGGATCTAAATCCAGGTCCTCTGACTCAAAGTACAGGATGTCCCAAAAGTCTTGGTGTAATTGTAAGCTATCAAAGCCCAAAACTGCACCAATATTTTTGGTACACCCTGCATAGTGCTCTCTCTCTCTCTGGTCACATGAAATGTCAGTGTCACAGAATGAAAAGGTGTTTCTCATGTTTCAAAATGTCTTTTTTGCTCCATATGAGGTGTGCTTCATGCTCTTGTATGCAGCCTTCTCTATGTTCTACTGATATGCTCATTCCCTTCTAGAATTCTTTTTTCTAACCATAACTTTTTAAAAAATTGTAATTATGTTCATTTTTAGGAAAAAATATATGTGAGAGGGAAAAGACAACTTTAAACAAACTGAAGGAAATAGGTAATTTGGGTTGAGGAATTGTTGTCACCAAATAGGACTTTTGAAGGACTTGGGGCTATGCATAGTAAACAGTGGGCCATTTACCTGAGAAACAAATGTATTTCTAAGCAATTTAGTTATGCAATTAAACCTCAGTGGTTTCATTTGCCAGAGAAGCAAAAGTCATAGTTATGAGACAAAAGCTTAAAATGATGACTCAGTACCCTGGTCAGGAGTAGTGGTATAAACTGAAGGGAAGTGAGCAGAGTCAGTACTATGGCAAGGGACAGCAGCACTGCTTGCTGCTGAATTGTATCACCAAATGTCGAGGAGTAAGGAGGAGGAAGAAGGCAGTTTGTTGAGCGTAGTGGTACATAGGTTGGTATTGTGGGGCTTTGTAGCACCTTTGGTTGTTTTCAGAGTTTCCAGGGAATGAAAAGCATGTGACTGCATTGCAAAGTTCCCTAGGAGACTTCCCTAATGAAGGCATATCTATGTCCCTTTTAATAAACCAAACTTCAGCATGACACTGAGGAAGCTTTGTTCTGGTCCATGTTTTCCCACTCTCAGAGCATCCTTTGTGTTATAGCTACATTTGGTACCTCCCTGGAGATCAACCTTTCCATGTTTGAAGCTGTGATGATAAGGCCTCTATAAGATAATTGGCTAATATTTCTGAGATTCTACCCATATGCCTCGGGGATAGATAATTTGAGAGGCCAAGGCTTAACAAGTGGGATGTAATTCTGAGAGTGCAAGCTGCTTTGGTTGGTTTCTATTTTTTTATATCTATATCATTTAATTAGAGTGAGTGGGGTGTTAAAGATTCCACTTTTGGTGTTCACCTTTCGCCCATCTCTTGCTTGTGGCTCAAAGAAGCTATAGCATGTTCAATGGCCATACCCCAGCGAAACCATCTTGGCAAATGGGCTAAAACAAATTGAGGGTAACCAACAGGCCTCAAACCCATCAGTGAGGTAGGGGGAGGTCTACCCCATACATGTGAAAACTTTTCCCAATAGAGTGGGTAAATGAGAACAGTTTGTTCCAATGGCCATGAAGGTGGCTGAAGTAGACACTGTGGAGTTTGGTCAGACATTGAAGATGACAAAGTCATCCACTGCATTCTGGGCCATTGCCAGTTGTCCTGACTTTTGTCTTGCCACTGGACTTCAATGATTCTAGAAGAAAGAATGAAACTGATGACTGTGAGTAACTCTCTCACTTAAATCCAATTCACGTGCAAGTCAAGACACCACCCTGTGATGTCAGTGGTCCTCTTTGAAACAAAGGATGAACAACATAATTTAGTTATCATCATATTGGTATTTGTTGACATTTTTGTTGACATTATATACATACATACGTACATACATGCATACATTTATATATATATGGAGAGAGAAAGAGAGAGACAGAAAGAGAGAGAGTGGTATCAAATTTAAGACAAAATTATGAATAAGAAAGACACAAACATCCTCAATCTCTCCTTTCTGTTCCTTTTTCTATAGTCCCCCAAGGTTTCTTTTCCCATTCCAAAGCCATCAAATAGAGAGATCCTCCTTTCTTATCCTGTTCTTCCTTCTAAACTGGTTTTTAGGAAAAGATCTAATATCATTTTTTCCCTCTTTAATGTGTGTATTTCAATGTATTATCTTTCTCATGGATATTTCCATTGTAAGTAGAATAAAAAAATATTATCCTCTGTCATGAGCATTATCCCATTATGCAAATGTAAAAGCTTTACATCTTTGAGGGTCTTTGCAGGGAGTATTCTCCATGTTCATGAAATCATATCATATGGGCAATTGTTCTGCCTATGTGTAAGACCCTCCCTGGAATATGTATCACATGTATATATACTTGAACACATACTTCCCTAAGTAAGGTAACAATAACAACTACTCATATTTATATATTGATTTAAGATTTACAAGGCATTTTCCTAACAACAACCTTATGAGGTCCATGGTACAAGTGTTATTATCCTCATTTTATACAAATTTGCCAGATAAGGTGGCTTATCATAAAACTAAGCATTAAAACTGGGATTCACGCTCAGTTTTTCCTATTGCAAGTTCTTTTTGTAACACAAGGCATCTGCACGTAAAGCACATCTACTTAGAGTGTTTGGGTGGAGTGGTGAAGGAATGGTAGAAGATGGTTCTGGCTAGGATTTTGGTAATTTCCTTCTGTCTAGGTGGGGATTGTTGCTGTTCATCCTTCATTCTCAAAGAGAACCAATGACATCAGGAGGATGGTGTCTTAACTTGCAAGTGAATTGGATTTAAGTGAGGCAGGGCTGAGGAAGACTTTCTTTCTTTCTTTTTTTTCTTTTTTGGTGAGGCAATCGGGGTTGAGTGACTTGCCCAAGGCCACACAGCTAATAAGTGTCAAGTGTCTGAGACTGGATTTGAACTCTGGTCCTTGGGGAAGACTTTCTAAAGAAGGAAGTCTGAGTGTATCTACTGCTGAAGTAGAAAACAGACTGAAAGGTAGAGGAAGCACACATTAAACCCAAAGAGCAATAAACAAATGTTTCTGTGGGATTTGACTTCTGGTATACCTGTTATCAGTTACTTTTTAATGTCATTGGAATGTCAACTTAGCCAGGATAGCAGCGGGGATGGGAGTTTGTTCTTTCTAATACTGAACACGATGAAAAAGCTCAATAAACATTTTGAGTTACAACCAGTAGCACAACGTGTTCCTTTGGGAGCTGGCACAACACTTTTCTTTACATGTGTTGTATTTAAACTTGTTTAATTTAGTTTCACTAGGCACTTCCCCTTGAGCTCTCTATTTCAGCTCTTTTTTAGGACAGCTCTGCTTATGGACTCTCTGAAAAGTTTTATTGCTGTGGTTGTATTGATTTTTTTTGGATGAATTCTTCCCGCATTGATTCCCAAACAATGCCATTTATCTGCCTTCAGAGCCTATAATGCTGAATTCTGTTTTCACCTTTTCTCCTCTTCATCTTTTTTGTTTAGAAGACTTAATTATTTCTGGCACTTTCACTTTAGATTTGCACGGCCACACATGGGCATACACTCATCTATGCACACATAGGTATACACATAAAATCACAAACACAAGCATTTTAGTACAAAAGCTTTTTTTTTCTTTTCAGAAAGCTCATTTGAAAGACAAGAATTTAGATCAGTTGTTGTGGTCTTGGAGGGGAATTGTGATGGTTGTGCCCTGTGAAGATGCAGACAATTTTAAAGATATCACTGTATTTTCTTTGGTTCTTGGCAGTGTGGTATAATAGATAGAACCCTGCTGGACATGGTGGCACATGTCTGTAATCCCTTAAGGTAGTGGAGTTCTGGGATGCAGTGGGCTAAGTTGATAAGATGTTTGCCCTAAATTCAGCATGAATATGATGAGCCCCTGGGAGCTGGGGCTAAGGAGGGACCTAACCTCAGTTTGTCTAAGGAAGGAGGAACCTAACCCAAGTTATAAACAGAATACATTATAGCTCCCATGCCTATCAGCATAGGAGTGGGCCTTTGAGCAGCCTCTATACTTCAGCCTGGGTGAGATAGGAAGATCTAATCTCACAAAACAGTAACAACAACAGTTACAACAATACTGTATAATGTATTAATTTAGAATCAGGAGAGATCTGGGTTCAAATGCCAGCTCCAACACATAATAGAGATATAACCATGGACAAGTCACCTAATTTGTTTATGATTCTCCATTTCACCATGTGTAAAATGAGACTAGTGACTGATATCTGTAGTGCCTATCTTATATTATTGTTGTGAGGCTCAAATGTCAATGTCTTTAAAGCTTTATAAACCTTAAAGCACCATATAAATGTAAATTCTCATTACTGAACTGAAAAAGGTAGAGAAGGAGGGGATAAAAGCACCTACTATGTTCCAGGCACTGTGCTAAGTGCTTTACAAGTATTATGTTGTTTGATCTGCACAACAACTCTAAGAGATAGGTACAGTTATTATCCCCATTTTATAGTTGAGTAGACTAAGACAGACAGAAGTTATGTGACTTTCCCGAGGTTATACAGCTGATAAGTATCTGAGGCTGGATTTGGACTCAGGTCTTCCTTACTCTAGGCTTAGTCCTCTATCCACTGTATCACCTAGCTGCCACTTAGAAAAAAAAATAGGGACAGCTAGGTGGTGCAGTGGATAGAGCACTAGCCCTGGATTCTGGAGGACCTGAGTTCAAATCTGGCCTCAGACACATAACACTTGCTGTATGACTGTGGGCAAGTCACTTAACCCCACTGCCTAGCCCAAAACAAACAAACAAATAAATAAATAAATAAAATAAATAAAGCTGGATGCAACTGTAGGATCAGAGAATCTAGAGCTATAAGGAAATTTGGAGATCCTCCTGTCTAATAACCTCATTTTACAGATCAAGAAAGTGAGACTAAGACAGGTTAAGTAAGGTAAATGTAATTGTGTGGAATGAGTACTGAGTTTGGAGTTTGAAGACTTAGTTTCAAATCCTAACTCTTCTACTCATTCCCTTTGTGTTGTTGGGCAAATCTTTTAACATTTCAGTCTCAGTTTCTCTACCTGTCATATGAAGGGGTTGAACTATATGGCTTCTAAGGCCCTTTCCACCTTTAAATCACCTTCTCGCCTCCTAAGGAATGTGTCCAAAATACTACCAGGAGTTAAAGAAGCTGGGATCTAAACCTATGCCTTCTGACCTGGAATCCAGTGAAAAGAGCCTTAGGCTTCACTTTTATTGTAATTTATCCATGGTAGATGCCTAATAAATGTCTGTTATGTTGTATTGAGTTGAATTTTCTGCTTCTCCTAACTTCCCTGGACACAGTAAATACATCATGCTTTCTCACTCAGGCAAATGCAGAGCTGCAATAAAATGTCCTGGAGATGGCTGAACTCTCAGGGATGGATTTCTGAAGCATTGCTAATACAGACTCAGCTTTGAAAATGACCATCACTTAACAGGCACTGAAGCTTCAGAGAAAAATGAGAATTAACTTTAGTGATGTATTGCTTTATTAAAGGTCACTATGTTAATAATGGAGTTAAAAGTACTGTCTGTTAAATGTAAGCTGAAGAGTTTCCTATAAGGCCTAGAAGACAGCTCAGGACTCTGTAGGGTTTCTCCTGAAAAAAGATGATTATAGAACTTGCACCTCCCTACAGCCAAGGGCTGCTATCCTCCCCCTGGCCTGAGGTGTTAATGATGCCATCATCAGAGTCTGAACCTGGCAAATAAGGAAAGCGGGAACTGCTTTCATCTTTCTTTGCTTTAAAGTATTTTTCCTTTTCAATTTTAGTAGAGTTTAAATTAGATAAGAGCACAGTAGATCTGACATCTATTATTTTGGGGGAAGGTGGTTCAGTTAGGACTTAGGGAGTTTATATTTGAGAGGTAAGTTTCATAGAATTTGGAACTAATGGATACCTTAGAAATATTCTACTCCTATCCCCTAATTTTCCAGAGGAAACTGAGAGTCTGAGAGGCTAAGTGACTTGTCCAAAATTATACAGATAGTAAATAGAGTCAAGATCCAAACTCAGGCCTTCCACAATCAGTGTTCTCTCTGCCAGTTTTTAACATAATATGTTTTGGTTTGCCATTCAAGCTACAATTTTTGCTTATCTTAAAAGTATAGTCATATTAGGATCTCATAGAATGACAATATCACCTCTGAATTACTATGTCATTAAAAAGACTAAATTACTAGTGGAAAGAGGATGGGGAATTTCCAATGCTTATTTTGGTTTGCCTAGCTATTTAGCCAGATTCAGTATCACTTACTTTTGTGTTTAGTTCAGGTGACTGGAATTTGGGTACCTAAGGAAGATGATAATGGTAGAGGTGGGGGGAATGGTGAATATGGTAATCATAGATACTGAGTCCTTGCTAGGAAGTTAGACATAAAGTTTCTGATGTAGGTTAGTTTATAGTGGGGATTGTCTATTCCTGCCAGGTAAGTAACCAGATGTCCTACTTAAGGCAGGACTTATCTGGGATATCTGTACATATGGGATATTTAATCCCAAATTGGCTGAAATTAACATATTTATTAGCCCTTTGCATCATGATCCAGGATTTGGAGTTTGGAATGGAAAAGCATTTATTAAGTGTTTACTATATACCATGTAGCACATGGAGCAACCATACCATGGTAAAACCATCTTGGCAGGCAGGTTAAATCAGGTTGAGGGTAACTAGCAGGCTTCAAATCCATTGGTGAGTTAGGGAGGTATCTACCCCAAGCATGTGAAAACTTCCTCTGGCTAAATGAGTGGATGACAATAATTTGTTCCAACAACCATGAAGGTGGCTGAAGTAGGTGCTGTGGAGCGTTTAGTCAGACATCAAAGATGCCGCAGTCATCTGCTACATCCTGGGCGATCAACAGTATTGCCATTGGACTTTGATGACTCTGGAAGAGAGAATAATGCTGATGATTTTGTGCAACTCTGCCTCGTTTAAATCCAAGTCAAGACATCACCCTGTGAAGTCATTGGTCCTTTTTGAAAACAGATGATGAACAACAACTATGTGCCAAATACTCTGCTAAGTGCCAGGAATACAATTAGAAAAGTGAGACGATCTGTTTTCAAAGATATACTATTCTAGTCAGGGGAGGTAAGACATATAAGAGAGTTCAAGTGGAGGGTGGGTGTCAAGGTCCAGGGTCCTTCAGATGCTCTCCTGGGAAGGGGAGATCCCAGTGGTATTGGGGTAAAAGGGATTAAATGATAATGAAGGTACTTTTCCTGTTCAGTGGGCTCTGGTGCTTTATAGCAGACTCTGGACAGACAGGTTTTGGAGTGAGGCCTTTGGGGGAATGAAGGGTCTAGCAGGGGTGGGGAATCTGTGGCTTCAAAGCCACATGTGGCCCTGTAGGTACTTAAGTGTGGCCCTTTGACTGAATCCAAACTTCACAGAATAAATTCCCTTAATAGAAGGATTTGTTCTGTAAAACTTGGGCTCTGTCAAAAGGCTGCACCCAAGGACCTAAAAGGCCACAAATATCATGGAACCACAGTCAGGATCACACAAGATTTAGTAACTTCCACATTAAAGGAGCAGAGAATTTGGAATATGATATTCCAGAAGGCAAAGGAACTAAGAATACAACCATAAATAACCTATCTAGCAAAACTGAGTGTAATCCTTCAGGGGAAAATTTGGACATTTAATTTGAAAAAAACCTTTAGTTTTCTTTCTTTCTTTTTTTTTTTTACTTCATATGATATTGAAGATAAAGGATTTCTTAAAGCATAGCTTCCATATCATGAGCAAGTATTGCATACAGCAGTTCTATGTCTCAAAACAATCAAATCCTACTTATGTTTAAAAGAAAGTGCTAAACATTCTAGATAGGTATACTGTCTTCCTCCTCCTTTAACTTAGAGAGGACCCAGAGGTGGTATAAACTTAGTAAGGCAGAGCAGAGAAAACCCCTTGGGTCCATACTGGTTCAGACTCCTATCCTCAAGGTAATGTAGGAATTGAATCAATTTCCAGGGATACATCTGGATATATATAAGTGATTGATTTTCTGTTTTCCTTTGAACCTAATGACCTATACTCAACTCTACCTTTGGTACCCAATCAAGGGATAATGGATATTCTGAAGTTGTTCGGTACATATATTTATCAAACTTGGTGCTGTGAAGGGTAAAGATCAGGGGTACACAAAAGGGAAATGGAAGAAAAATAGTTGCATATCCTTAAAAACAACCCTTAGTACATGATGAAATATGGAATACGTTTTGATTTTTATTTCCTTTATTTATTGATCTTTACTTCTTTTGATATATATTGGCAAAATTTAAAGTCATAACAGTTTTAATTTCTATTCTATCATAGAATGCAAGAGCACAACAATCTCTATAGTTTGACAATAATTCTGTCATCATAAAGGAGAATTTGAAAAAACTATATCACATAGTTATAAGATCAGAGGAACACAGAATCTATTCTTTGCAAGTTATTCTGGGCAGCTTCCCTGATTTGGGGACTAGTCAGTTCTTTGTTATTGTCACTGTGATAGGAGTAAGTCTAAATGTCATTAATAGCTGGTTGTTTATCTTGTCCAAGTTGGTCCCTGAGCAATGCCACAGAAAATTTCGTCATGAAATTTATGTTCTGATCACAGAGGAATGAAGACAGGAAAATGATTCCATTCAAAAGTATCTGCTGACAATCTATATGGTATATAAAGATTAGAGATAAGCTTTCCATCCCTGACGTGGGAATCAAAGGTTTTGGCTCTTTCTTGTTCATGTTCACCAGTTCTTTTAAAATCCCACTCTACCTTGGGTTTCTCACTAATGCATCCAATTTAAATTAAGTTCAAATGATTTTCTTAACTGTCAATGTCCTTCCATTGACTGCTCTCTATCTACCTCCCTAATTTCATCTTCCTATTGGGAAAATTGTTGGGAAAATTCTCTAGTTTGTTTATTCAAATACATGTCATAATCTAGGGTTAGCAAACTATTTAACGAGGGCTAAATCCAACTTGTAATCTGTCTTGGTATGCCCAGTGAGCTAAAAATGGCATGATCATGGGCTGTATCAAAAAGACAGTGACCAGGATTTGACCTTTGGGCCATAATTTGCTGATCCCTGATCTAGGCAATAGACATGTCATTCTGCATTCAATTGGTCTTCCTTTGGTGGATGATCAGGTCAAATTGAATATCAAAGTGTATGCTTATTTCATTTAAAGCTTGTCATGGAATTTCTGTCTCTTTATCCTTTGCAATCAAGACTAGTTGGAGTCAGGAAGATCTAAGTTCAAATCTAGCTTTAGACTTTCACTAGTTGTGTAAATCTGTGTAAGTCAGTTAAATTTTATCTGCCTCAGTTTCTTCATCTGTAAAATGTGGATAGTAATAGCACCTACCAATCAGGGTTATTATGAGGATAAAATGAGATGATATTTGTAAAGTATTTTGCATACCTTAAAGCACTACATAAATGCTTGTTATTGCTATTATTAGATAACAAAAATTAAATAGAGTTTAGCAGACAGGCAAAAATTCTATTGATGAAGGAGTCATTCCTTAATTGGATGTTTGTACACAGTCAGACTACTGATTTGTGAGAGCAAAGATCACAATTAGTAAACAGATAGGAAAAAGAATACTATTGAGAAAAATATGTGGCATACACTTGAAACAATGTGCTCCTGAACTATTTAAAATAATCATAATGAAAAATGTATAATAAACAATATAAATTACAGAGAAAGATTACAAAAATTTTATACTGAAGTTTAACGAATAGAAATGAATTGCGTTAACAAGGAGGCCAGGGGAGCCTAAGAAACAAACATTTGACTTACTTGCCAATGGGCAAGTAAGCATTTCTGCGATAGATTCAGAGAACATGGATAAAAATTGCAGACAAAAAAAAAATCATAGATGTATTGTGATCTGCATTATTGAAGGGAATGGTGGAAGCCATGGATCTATTTAAATACCCTCTCAAGGTTAATAATAATAAAAATGGCAAATCCCCTCTAATGCAATGGAGAGACGCATAGTTGCTATAAGCAGACTATGGCATATTACCAATGACGATGACCACAAGAAATGTCTTAAAAATGGTATTTAGGAAGTACGTGGTCAGAAAATGGGTTGATTGGGACAATTACATTTTCAAAGTAGCTAAATATTTAGTATGTTGTAGATTTAGTATGTTGTAGGTTCTGGATGACTAAAGTCTTTGCTTTTAATCCAGATGTTTTAGCATGCACAGTAATGACTAACATTTATGTACTGCTTTAAGGTATGTAAGAGAGTTTATGTATGTTTTCTCATTCATTCCTCACAGCAGTTGTGTATATCCTCATTTTGCAAAAGAGGAGCAGGCAGATGTGGAATGCCAGCGGTCACACAGCTAGTATATGTGTGAATATGAATTTGAACTCAGGTCTTCCTGACTCATCACTCTACTCTTTGTCTCAGACGCTGCTTTCTTTTATTTTAGGGATACTAGAATTAGAAGGTGAGGTAGAGGACAAGGTCAGAACTACATTTAATCAGTCAACAAGCAATTTTAAAGCACTAGCTATGTGTGCAGAGAGTGCTAAATGACGGGGATATAAAGAAAGGCAAAAACACAGGTTCTGCACTTGAGGAGCTTTCATTCTAATGGAGGAGACAGCTTGCAAACAACTATATACATACAAGATATTTATTGTGTGAATGGAAGGTAATTTCAGAAGCAAGGCATTAGCAGCTTGGGTTCCTACGAAAAGCCTTCCGCAGAAGGTAGGGTTTGATCCTTAGTGTTGAAAGAAGCCAGGAGGCAGAGGTAAGGAGGGAGAATATTTCGGGCATGAGACACTATTAGTGAAAAGGTATGGAATCAGCAAATGGAAAATCTACTGGGTGTGAGGAGAAGCAAGTAAGTCAGTGGAGCTGGATCACAGCGTGTGTGGAAGGGAGAGAAGTATAAGAATATTTGAAAGGTAAGGAAGAGCCAGGTTGTAAAGGGCTTTAAATACTAAACAGATGAGTTTACATTTGAAGCTGGTGATACTTTTTAACTTACTGAATAGGGGAGTGACATGGTCAGGATTGAACTTCAGAAAAATCACTTTGGCAGTTGAATGGAGGATCATTTGGAGCAGGGAAAGACTTTACGGTAGGGAGATTAATTACAGGTAGAATAGTGTAGTTGAAAACTACTGGGAAAGCGTCCTACCTCCAAATAGCTTAATAAATAGCTCATCTAAGGAATTAAAACGTCATTATAAAAATTTATTTGGATCCTGAATTTTTTTCCAGTCTTTAAGAGCTCCCAGTAGTGTAATTGCAACAAAATATCTGATAGGTGTTTTGTTTTTGCTATAGAATTAATTGTTAGGAAGGTTTAAAAAAAGTTTTATGAGTTTTTATTCTCTTATACTAATGCTATGTATAAGTAGAATACTTCACACTTAAGCTAACTAAAAGCCAGTTCATGAAATCTGATAGAATGGCCATTTGATAGTGAATGTGATTTGAAAGGTTATATAGCTAATGGAGCTTTTGTGGGAGTGGGATCAGTTACGAGGACATGAGAGAGATGAAAAAAAAAGAAAAAACAATAAAACATTTAAAAATACACCAAAGGTAAAAATGTTCAGAAGAGGACACAAGACAATTTTATTATTTTCTTGTTAAATTTAATATATACTCAAACCAAAACTGTGTATAACAAAAGTATTAAGGGTCCTATATAGTCCTTTTAAAAATTCTTTATATATTGAAATGCATTTTGATAATTGTTAAGTTTACAATAATATATATGATAATTATTTATTATGTTATAGTATCATCATGCTATTATGTGATAATTATATAATATATGATGACATATCATTTATAATACATTATATTAATATATTTATATAATATTTGAGAAATATAATTTATAAGATATATAATAATAGATATTATAACATTAATTTAATATTTTATAATATTAACATGTAACATATATGAGAATTTATATGATAGTATTAATATGTATTACATATAATAATATATTACATATGGTTGTAGTTATAATTATATATATTTTAAAGAAAAGCGTTATGCAGGAAGTGGTGCTAGAGCTGAACTCTGAAGGAAGACAAGGGTTCCAAAAGGTAGAGGTGAGGAAGAAATACATTCCCTGCTTGGGAATCAGCTTTTGCAAAGGCCCACTGCTAGAAGATGGAATGTAGAGCGCCTGGTGCTTTTTGCCTTTCCAGTCTTCTTCCCTCCAAACACTCTTAGATCCAGCTCCATTGAGCTGGGCGCTTTTCCTCACACCCAATAGATACTTGGTCTCCTGATTCTGTACCTTTTTGCTGGCTGTCTCACATTCCTGGAATGTTCTCCCTTCTCGCCTCTGCCTCCTGGCTTCCTTCCAGAGTCAGATCAAACCCCACCTTCTGCAGGAGGCCTTTTCCAGTCCTCCAGGCTGCTAGTGCTTTCGCTTTGAAATTTACCTTCCATTTTCACTATAAATATCTTTTCTGTATATAACTGTTTGTCTCCAACATTAGAATGTGAGTTCCTTGAAGGCAGGGACTGTGTTTTTGCCTTTTGAAATATTCCTATCACTTAGCATAGTGCCTATACACACAGTAAATGCTTAATAAATGCTTCTTGACTGACTGACTGACCAGAAGGGCAAAAAAAAAATCAGTTTGGCTTAACCACAGAATGTGTGAGGGGAAATACTGTATAATATGGAAATGTAGGTGGGAGCCAGGCTGTGAAGGATAGTGAATACCAAAGAGAGGTGTTTATTTTGATCCTAAAGGCAATATGGATCTACTAAAGTTTATTGAGCAGGGGAGTGACATGATCAGACCTGTGTTTTGGAATATCTTTTGCATGTTTTGAGGAGAGATTGGAAAGGGAGGAGATTAGACATCACATGTTTTGAGGAGAGATTGGAAAGGGAGGAGATTAGACATCAATCAGGAAGCTATTACAACACTCCAGATTAAAGGGAGTGGGAAACTGAACCCTTCTTACTTAGGCTGGCTTCAAGGTGGTACATTTTTCTCTTTCTTTCTTTTTTGTACATAGTGCTTTATTTTTTCCAAATTACATGTAAAGATAATTTTAACATTTATTTAAAAAATTAATTCTGAATTTTCTCCCTTCCTCCCTTACCTTCCCCCTCCCTAAGACAGTAAACAATTTGACATAGGTTATATGTGTACAATCGTGTAAAACATATTTCTATATTAGTCATGTTGTGAAAGAAGAAACAGAGCAAAAGGAAAACCACAAAAAGGGAAAAAATATGCTTCTATCTGATTTCAGACTTCATCAATTCTTTCTCTGCATGTGGATAGCATTTTTTTACATGAGTCCTTTGGAATTGTCTTTGATTATTGTATTACTGAGAATAGCTAAGTCCTTCACAGTTGATCATCATACAATATTGCTATTACCATGTACAGTGTTGTCCTGGTTCTGCTCACTTCACTTTGTATCAGTTTGCGTAAATCTTTTCAGGTTTTTCTGAAATCAGCCTGTCATCATTTCTTTTTTTTTTTAAATTAATTTATTTTTAGTTTTCAACATTCACTTCCATAAGCTTTGAGTTTTAAATTTTCTCTGCCTCCCTCTCTTCCTCCCTCCCCAAGACAGTGTGAAATCTGATATAAACTCTACATATACATTCATATTAAACATATTTTCACATTAATCATGTTGTAAAGAAGAATTAGAACCAAAACGAGAGAAAGAAGAAACAAAACAAAACAAAAAAAAGAGAGCAAATAGTATGCTTCGATCTGCATTCAGATTCTATCATGAGTTTTTTGTAGTTATCTTAGATTCTTGCATTGCTGAGAAGAACTAAGTCTATTAAAGTTAGTCTTCACACAATGTGGCTGTTACTGTGTGCAATGTTCTCCTGGTTCTGCTCACTTCACTCAGGATCAGTTAAATGAGTCTTTCCAGGTTTTTCTGATGTCCTTCTGCTCATAGGACAATAATATTCCAGTACAATCATATACCACAGCTTGTTCAGCCATTCTCTAGTTGATGGGAAAAAATGATAATTTTTTCAAAAAAACTATTATAGATCACTTACTAAGTCTTAGAGGGGTTAAAATCTGAGTTGGTTAAGAGAATATCCTCCTAATAAAATTATAGATCTTTGAAGTATTGATGTGTAAACCCTTAAATAATTTTTCAGAGTATCCATTAGAAGATACTTTTGGAAAGGTCCTCACAATTTATTTTCTTGTTCTACAGGTAATCCTATGTGACTTTAATACCTCTCTCTGGTTGGCTAGTGTTTTCTTGACTGAGGATTTAGGGCTGTATTCCTGATATTGTGAAAAAAAAACAGAGCTTAATTTAAAAATAAAAGTAAAGGAAGAAAGAAAAAAAAGATTACTGAATAGATGCCATCATATAAGAGCTTTTCTTTGATCTCTTTGAGGTATAGTTCTGGCAGTAGTATTGCTGGGTCAAAGGGTATGCACAGTTGAATAACTTTTGAGGCATGGTTCCAAATTGCTTTCTAGAATGGCTGCACCAAGTACACTCCATTTTTTGTTTGGTTGTAGTAAATAATGCAAGCTACTTGTATTCAATTTTTGTAGAATTGAATTGAATTAGATGATCCTGAAAAAAATGGAAAAGTCTATCTAAGAAAAAAAAAGTTATAATGCATTCTTCCATTATGACCTAAAGATTCCTTGGTATTTGAACAATGCTACCTTAAGTGAAACCATGACCAAAAATTACATTATTTCATACCCCTTTGATGCCATTATTTGCATATTGAAATAGTTGATGTAATATGGGAAATGGGGATCAGATCTTACCACCCTTCACAATCTGGCTCTCATCTACCTTTCCATATTTATTTTATAGTATTTTCCGTCATACACTCTGTGGTTAAGCCAAACTGATGCCCTTCTGGTCAGAAAGGCTTGGGAGTTCTGATCAGTATAGTGATCCATCATGATTCTAGAGGACTGATCAGGAAGAAGGTTGCCCATCTCCTGACTAATATTCAGAGTAAGACACACATTTTTGAATGTGTCCAATATTAGAATTAGCTTTGCTTGACTATACTTGTTTGTTAAGGGTTTTCTTTTTCTTTTTTTTTCATTGAACGTGGGGGAGATGGGAAAGAGAAGAAATGGATTCTTCATAGTTGAAAAAAACAGAACTTAATGTAAAAATAAAAGTAAAGGAAGAAAGGATTAAAAAAAAAAGATCACTGAATGGATGCCATGGGTTAAAATTCTTCAGGGCAAATGAGCTCAAGAGGAGGGGGAGCTCTCAAAAATGAAATTTTGATACACAAAAGGAAATAATTCCAATGAGAAGGAAAAAATTGGAGCTATATAAAAAGACCTATGTGGAAGCACAAAGAACTCACCAATAATTTTTTAAAAATATATTTAGAGAAGAGGGAAACAAGGACAGGTAAAAAAGAATGAATATCCAAGTATGACATGGTCATAGAAAAATAGTTAGAGATCCTAACATTCAGCATGAGTTATGGCTGGTGAGTAAAAATAAGTTAAAGTTCTATTTTCAACCTGTGTTAAGAGAAAGAAGGGAATCAAAGAAGGGATAGCATTTTTTTTTTTTTTTTTGCTTAGGGTATATGGTATGATTGTAAATGAAAAGAAAGAAGACAGAATTGCTCAGTTCTTTGTTTTTGTTTTCTCTGCTAAGGACAATGGCCTCTTCACTATAAATGAGAGAGCAAAAGTGGCTAACAAGATGTTGATACCCCAAATCTGTAAATATATAATAGGGGAGCACCTAATTGCCCATGATCAATTGACATCTGCAGCATCAGTTGAATGACATCCTTGAGTACTGGAAGAAATGATTTACTGAGTCACTGTCATTGATATTTCAAGGATTGTGGGGTAATAGGAAAATTAGCACAGGGCTGGAGAAGGACAAGTGTTCTGATTTTCAAAAAAAGAAAAGAGCACAGAGTCTGCAAACTATAGGCCCATGACTTTGATTTCTATAAAAATTATAGAAGTGATCATTAAAGAAATGGTTAATGAACATTTGAAAAGGAAGAGGTGATTACAAAGAGGTGATTACAAAGAGGTGATTACAACTAGCATGGCTTCATCAAAGAAGGTTTGTGACCTGTAAACCTTATTTCATTTTATGATAAGCTCACTAAACTAGTCGATCAAGGGAAAGCTACAGATAAAGTTTATCTGGATTTAACCAAACATTTGATAAGACATTTCATGCTAGTCTTATGGAAAAGATGGAGAGATGTGGACTAGAATATAATACAATGGAGTGGATTCAGAACTGATTACATTGGCTGGATTCAATTTATTTGTTAATGAATCAATGTCATTTTGTCAGAAGGTGCCAGTAGAGTTTTCCAGGGATCTGTGTTGGTACCTGTGCTATTTAACATTTATTAGATGAAATGCTTGTCAAACTTGTGGATGACACAAACCTGGGCTGAGCAGGGGAAGGGACAGCTAACACACTGGATGACAGGGAAAAAGCTTGACAGGCTAGAACATTGCAGGTGGGGGTGAATATAAAAAGACGTAATTCAGCATCGAAGTAAAGCTTTATGTTTAAGCTCAAATTTTATTTTACAAGTACAAGATAGGGGAGAATGGTTAGACAGTTCCAAATTGCTTTTTTGAATGGTTGGATCAATTCGTAGTTCCACCGGCAGGGCACAATTGTGCCTGTTTGCCAACTGCCCCTTCAATATTTGTCATTTTCCTGAGGCATGGTTATCTAGTTGTTTCTCTGTAAAAGATCAGTAGATTTTTGTGTACTGCAAGGCCAATATGAGTGGGCACCCCCCAAAATGTAATGTGATCTTGTACTGCATTAAGAGAAGTATAATTTTTTAGAAATAAGGAGGTGACAATTCAGCTCTGGTCAAAGGAGTATTATATTCCGTTCTGGACGCTACAGTTGAAGAAGGACATTAATGAGGTAGAGGATATCAGCAAAGGGTGCCCAGGAAGGTAGATGGCCTTGAGTCTATGTTATATGAGGATTGATTAAAAGAAGTGGGACTATTTAGACTAGAGAAGAAAAGACATGGAGGTTAGAAGACTTGTTTTTGATATGTGCTTACCTGAAGATGGCATATTTGGGAAAAGGGCCAGATCCTTTTGTTTATTCCTGAATATAAAACAGCAACAAAAAAATCTAGTGTCTTTAGTAGGGGAACCCTCAGGGTCAATCTTTGGTTCTAGAAATGTTGGTCAGCTCTTGGTGAGATATATACATGAATGTAACTTGGGAAAATAATGTGTTTCGATCTGTGACTGATAATATTTATAAATATACATATATAACCTCTGTTTTAGTATCATTAAATTATATCCTTTGTACTTTTTTCCATATAAATTATAGGTAGGTATATTTCTTGATACATCAAGAAATCTTATCTTATGTTTCTTTTGCTTGAATTCAGATGCAATTTGTTGCAGATCCCTTCCAACTCTGTGATTATGTGATTCAGGTTCTCATGTTGGCCCTTAGTACATAAGTCACAGGATCCTAGATTTAAAGCTATCTGGAGCCTTGTTGTTGTTATTCAGTCATATCTACTCTTTGTGACCCCATTTGGGTTTTCTTGACAAGAACACTGGAGTGGTTTGGCATTTCCTTCTTTAGCTCATTTTACAGATGAAGAAACTAAGGCAAACAGGGTTAAATGACTTTCCCAGGGTCACACAGCTAGTAAGTTTTTTAGGCTGGATGTGAACTCAGGAAGATGAGTCTTCCTGACTCCAGGCCTGGCACTCTATCCACTATGCCACCTAGCTGCTGTATCTAGGGCCTTAGGAACCAATAATTTTACCCCCCTCATTTTTATAGATGAGGAAACTGAGTCCTAGGGAGATTGAAGGGTTATGTGACTGCTACGTGTCTGAGGCAGGCTTTGAAGTTGGAACTTCCTGACTCTGAGCACAATGCTCTATCTACTAAACCACCTATCTGCTTGCTGATTGGCTCTGATACGAAGTGATTATGCCACCACTGAATCATTCACCTTTTCAGGCTTTGGTTGCTTTATTTGTACAATTGCAATTACAAGTTAGACCAGATAATCATTAAGGTCTCTTTTAATGCTTTAACCCATTTTATAAGTATTGGAGGCCTTTAAATACAAGGGAAAGAACACTAGTTCTAGAGGAAGACAATCAGGATTAAAATGCAACCCTTCATGTTAATTAGTGTGACTTTGGGCAAGTCCTTTACCCTCCCTGGACCTCAGTTTCCTCACTAGTTAAATGAGGGTATTGAACTAAATGGCTTCTTCAGTCTCTTCAAGCTCTAAAACTTCAACTTTTTTTTTCCTGTATAACTCAAGTATTTAACACAATGCCTGCCATGCAGCTGGCATTTAATAAATGCTTGTTGATTGAATGATTCTATGATTCCATGGTACTTTTCCTACCCATCTCTAATTCTTATCTTATCAAGTTTATATATTATAATATCCCTTCCTAATAAACCATCAGTAGTGTACCATCTTGGGCAGTTGGTGATACAGTAGATAGAGTACTGGGCCTAAAGTCAAGAAGACCTGAGTTCAAATCCAGTCTAAGACACTTATTAGCTATGTGACCCTTAACCCCGTTTGTTTCAGTTACCTTACTTTTAAAATGAGCTGGAAATGGAAGTGGCAAAACATTCCTTTATCTCTGCCAAGAAATCCCCAAATGGGGTCACAAAGAGTTGGACATGACTGAAAAATGATTGAACAAGTGTAGTTCTATACAGTAGTGTTTGTCATGGTTTATTTTTCCTTACTAGTCTCTAAGTTCCATGAGGACAATGACTGTGCCTTACAAAAATAGGCATCTTCCCCAGGATCTATTATAGTGCCCTATACACAGGTGCATAACAGATGTTTCTTGAGGGAATGGTTAGTTGTTTATCTGGTTTTCCTTAGTGCCTTGTACCAGATAGTCTATGCCTTGGATAAAGAGACTTTTGTAGAGTTGCATCTCTTTTGTCTTTTGCCAGAAATTACTTAGTTTCTTATAGGTTTTTTGTGGCCATTGGGCATCAAGCAGCAGTCCTTTGAGACTGACTGGGGCTGAGTTCATTTGGTTCCATGTTTTAGGGGGTACTGTTGATTCCATCCTAAGGCTTTAAACAGATAAGATTGAAAAATTGCCCTCCTTTTAACACCAAAATTCACTGTAGTAAATTCCCTGGCCAGGCTGAGTCCAATTCCCTAACAGCTGAAGAGAAAAGGATAAATTACCAGTTTTCCATCTAAATGTTAACGTTTATTGTCACCACATAGTATATATTGACACTGATACCAGGGAGGATATTTCAGGAACCAACACATTAAAAATACCTTCCTCTTCAGTTCAATGAATTTTCAGTTCTGTGAATTTTCTTATTAACTGTCTCTTTTCATTAACTGGGCGTAGTCTGCCTAGGAAAGGGATATTGGAAAAAAAGGGATAATTAGGAAGTGTTTACTAGTAGCATATAATTTGTCAATGAATAATGTGGAAATAGGTTCCTTTGAGTTCCAATTAGTGAGAAGATACAAGAAGATTGGAAGGCCAGTGGTAAATTGAAGTTATATTTGCTTAGGTGCTGGAGGTGAGGAAAGGAGGGCTGGGCCTTGTGAGATCCACTGTGGAAGAAATTCAGCCAAAGTGAGTTTTTGCATGTGTTGTGGGTAAAAAAAGAGAAAAGGAACATTGGATTTTATGAAGAGGTTAAGGGAGAATCTTAGGGCATAGGCCCCCTTCTTTTTTATTCTATTGTTTTTCTTAAGAAGTTTCATATGTATAGGATTGGAAAAAAATTCCCTCTGCTTCCAGTTTTCTTTAGTTTCCTGCCATGGAGGGGGTCAAGTATAATAAATGAAAGCTTCATATGCTGTGAAAATACTAACAGGTCTTTTGTTGAACGTACCTCCTCCTATAAGCTCCCATGAACCAGTTAGATAGGGGTTATATTGGGGTTTGGTAGACAGGGGAAAGGAGCAGCTAGGTGTCACAGTGGATAGAGTACCAGGCCTGGAGTCAGGAAGACTCCTCTTCTTGTGTTAAAATCTGGCCTCAGACACTTACTAGCTGTGTGACCCTGGGCAAGTCACTTAACCTTGTTTACCTCAATTTCCTCATTTGTAAATTGGGCTGGAGAAGGAATGGCAAACCACTCCAGTATCTTTGCCAAGAAAAACCCAAATGGGGTCACAAAGAGTCAGATGTGACTGAAATGACTGGACAATGGAGGAGGGATGATATCTACAGCCACAAACAAGCATGAAATTTGAAGCATTGGAGGCAGGATGGTTACAGCAGAGACAGGAAACGGAAAGGAGACTGTATCATGGAAGCAAACAACTGGACTCTGGAGTGACTATAGAGACTGTTAGCTAAGATGCACAGTGGCTAGAGCTCTGTACTTAGAACCAGGCAGACCTACCTTTAAATCCGACCTCAGATACTTACTAGCTGTGTGACCTTGGTAAAGTCACGTTGCCTCTTTGAGTCTCAGTTTCCTCATCTGCAAAATGGTGATAACAGCACCTATTTCATAATTTGTAAACTTTAAAGCACTGTATGAGAGGTTAGCTATTCCTGATTTTTTGTTTCTGAATTAAGCTTCTTTCTGCCTGGTGTAGGAAGAAGAGATAAGGATTTGGAATCAAAAGACAGGGTTTCAATCCTGGCTGCCTTGCTACCTATATAACTTTGAGCAAGTCACCTTTTTGGTCCTCAGTTTCCTTATCTGAAAAATAACGGGGTTGGAATATATTTCTAAGGTCTCTTCCAGGTGTAGGAATTCAATGTCTTCAGTCACAGCTCTGCCATTGCCAGAACTGTGTAATCTGGGGCAAATCACATAACCTTTTTGGACTTTAATTCCCTTTTTTGTAAAGTGAGGGGTGTAGCCTAGATGATTTAAGGTCTCTTCTAGCTTCAAATCCTATAACTGTAGTATGATACTTATTTCAATGTTTCATATCCTTTGGTTAGTTCAGCATTAGCTGATATTTCATGTGATAATTCCCAAATTATTATTATTATTTTTCATTCTTCCACTTTTTCTGTAGCATGACATGCACCCCTGTGAGAATAAAGAGAAATCTACCAGATGTGTGGGCCTGGCCACATCTGGAGGTAACAGAGGATAGATTCTGGCCTGATGGTGCCAACCTACACTGGTCTGTGAGGAGACTGTGTCTGAGTTATGTAGTACCACTGGAGGGTGCTGCTTGCTGCTCGAAAACAGATAAATTGTAACTAAAAAGAAGTGCTTGATCTTCTTCCTCAGAATGATTTTAGAAAGAAAAAAAAAGCCCCATTAAGACTCGTTTAATTTGATCTTTTCAACCTAAGGGCAGATGGGTTCATTTGATTTTTTTGTGTTCTGCTATCAGCTCAATTGGAGAAAAAAATGTCATCAGAATTGTCAAGTGGATGGACTTTTCTTTGGTCACTCTCTCTCAGGTTGAGTTAGGCCCCAGATCATCAAATTAATTTAATTCAGGGTTATGGTTTGGTTTCTAAAACACCTCAACACTGAAAAACATTTTTATTTTGGATCAGGCACATCATTTCATTGGTATAAGGAGCGTCCAATGAGAAACTTCTGCCAATGCAGATTGTCAATTGCTCTGCCAGAGGGAGTCTTAGAGAGTTGTGTGAGGGAACTCACAGTTGAAATGACTTGCCCAAGGTCATACAAATAGTACCTATCAGAGGCATAACCTAGTCATGAAAGCCAGCTCTCTTTCCACTAGGAAATACTGTTTTTAATTCAAATAATGCAGTAATTTTAAAATGGGGTTTTAGAATACTTCATTTTCTATAATGTGGACTATCATTCCCTTTCCTTACTTTACTTGGAGGAAAATTTGGGAGTGAGGTATCATGGAGAGTAGATAAAGAATAGGCCTTAGAGTCAGAACTGGATTCAAAGCCTGCCTCTGACACATATTGGCTGTGTGACCCCGAGCAAGTTAACCTTTCAGTAATCTAGGCAATTCTTTCATTTTTTTCACCCTAATTAATTTATATTTATTTATTAAAATAATGTTTTATTTCCCCTAATTACATTAAATTTTGTCTTGTTTGTACAATTTACAATCTAATTTGTACAAGTTACATTAAAACAATTAATAATTTTTTTTTTAAGTTTTGAGTTCCAAATTCTACTGCTTCCTCCCTTCCTCCCCCTCCCTGAGATGGTAAACAATCTGATATAGGTTATATATGTGCAATCACGTAAAACATTTCCATATTAGTCATTTTGTACAAGAAGACTTAAGAAAGAAAAAAGGAAAGAAAGTGGAAAATAGTATGCTTCTAGACTAGTCTATGTTCAGACAACTGTATTTTGCAGGGAAAAGGTCAACCTACCTTGAGAGAGGGAATTTCCTCATCTGGGAATTCCTTACATAAATGAAACCACAAATCCAGTCCCTATCACTTTTCTTCTATATGTCTAGTCTGTGGGGCTTTAAATTGTTGCCTTTTCCAGGAGTTTGGCTTTAAAAAACAGAGAGGATAGGATTCTGTTTTTTTTTTTATGGGAAAAGATGTGCAAAAATTCACTGAAGAAAACAACTCCTTAAAAAGTAGAATTAGGGGCAGCTAGGTGGCACAGTGGATAGAGCACTGGCCCTGGAGTCAGGAGGACCTGAGTTCAAATCCAGCCTCAGACACATAACACTCACTAGCTGTGTGGCTCTGGGCAAGTCACTTAACCCCAATTGCCTCACATAAAAAACAAAGATCTGAAGAAAAATCCCAGAACCACGATGTGTTCCCTGTGAAGTATAAACAACCTCTAGGCTAGTTCCACTGAAACAGCTAGCATCAAGCTCTGGGGGCAGCTGGCTTGGGAGGTAGCCTTGGCTCCAGCCACAGGAATTTTCACCTTCTGGACGATGTGGGGAATCTGGTATCTGAACAGGTGAAGATTGAGGGAACCTCTGCTGATAGGGGTCACCAGGCCCAGCTGAGCTGCCAAGATGAGGCCCTGGGTGAGAAGGAATCAGCACACGTTGCCAATGTGTGCAGAAGCAATTGGGCAGGGACAACACTGGCTGTGGACACTTACAGGAGGGCAGAGTTCTTGGTTTCATTTCTAGGCCAGAGGGAAGAACGGAAGGAGGATCTGAGACTAGAGGCACCATCCACCATACCCTAGGACTAGAGGTGATTTCAAGTTGCTATAAATTAAAAAAAAAATGGGCAGGCAAAGGAGAAAGAACCCAACCATAGAAAGTTACTATGGGAATAGAGAAGACTTGGGTTTGTTTTCAAATGAGGATACTGAGGCAGAAAAGCCTCTCCCACCCCAAAGAGTAATGTCAAATGGTCACCTGCCCAAAAAGAATTAATAGAAGAACTTAGAAAAAACTTTAAAAACAAATGAGAGAGATTGAGGAAAAAAAGATATCAATCCAAGAAAAACAAGAAGATTATGAAAAAAAGTTAACTAACTAGAAAAGGAGATCCAGAATCTTAAGGAAGAAAATGACTCCTTGAAAATTAGAATTGGATAAGGGGAAGCCAGCAAAGTTATAAGAAACCAAGATATAATAAAACAAAATATAAAGAATGAAAAAAAATAGAAGAAAATGTGAAACATCTCATATGAAAAACAACAATGATCTGGAGAACAGATCAAGAAGAGAAAATATATGAATAATCAGATTACCTGAAAGCTACAATAGAAAAAAAGAATCTTGATACAATAATACAAGAAGCAATTAAAGGAACTTGTTCTAAACTGTTAGAACAACAGGGAAAGTAGAAATAGGAAAAATATACCAATCACCACCTGAAATAGATCCTATTAAGAAAACCTACAGGAATATCACAGTCAGAAATCTGAAACCCCTAGCTCAAGGAGAAAATATTATGAGAAACAAACAAACAAACAAAAAAAACCAATTGAAATATGGCAGAGCCACTTAGAATCACAAGACCCAACAGTGGCTATACTAAAAGACCACAGGTCTTGGAACACTATATATTGAAGAACAAAATAACTGGAGTTGCAGCTGAAAATATGCCCAGCAAAGTTAAGCATAATCCTGAATAAAAAAGGGGAAATTCAATGAATTGACAGACTTTCAGGATTTTGTTGCAAAAGGACCTGGAATTAATAGAAAATTTGATATAGAAGATCCAAGAGAAATACAAAGTAAACATCAAAGACTAATTACAAGGATTCAATAAGGACAGACTGTTTACTTTTTTTTTTTTTTGGCGAGGCAATGGGGTTAAGTGACTTGCCCAGGGTCACACAGTTAGTAAGTGTTATGTGTCTGAGGCTGCATTTGAACTCATGTCCTCCTGACTTCAGGGCCAGTTTCTCTATCCATTCTGCCACCTAGCTGCCCCCAACTGTTTACTTTTTATATGAGGAAATGTAAACTCAATCTCTAAGATTGTAATTAGTAATTAGGTAGTTAAAAAAAAAAGATTAGTGTAGAGATGAGTATGATGTGATTCTAAAAAGTAATACTGTCTAGGAAAAGTTAAAAAAGAGTAATTATACAAATGAGGACGAACTGACACAGAGCAATTAGATGGGGAAGTAGGGCTGGTAGTTCTGGAACACTACTGTCATTGGAAATGGGTTAAAGAGGGAACAATACATATATATCTAGAAGGGTATAAAATTCTTCTAAATTCATAAAGAAATAAAAGGTTAAGGGAATAGGGTGGGGGAAGGGATTTTTAGAGGGAACCCTACTCATATCAAATCTACGTTAAAGAAAGAACTCCTCTTCCCTTCCCTTCCCTTCCCTTCCCTTCCGTTCTCTTGATATAGATATCTATATCTATTTATCTATCTGTGTATGTATATACACACATATTTAGAAGGGAATGAAAGTCTTCTAAATTGGTAAAGAAAGCAGGGCAAGGGAATAGTAAAAGGGGTTATAGAAGGGTGTCTAGATTAATGGGAATGGGATAAAGAGGGAACAACATGTATATTTGGAAGGTTATAAAAATCTTCTTAATTCAGACAGGAGGGCAAGGGGAAAGGGTATGGAGATGGGGAGAGAGAGGGAGAGAATAAGGAAGGGACCCTCAGAGGCAGAGTAGGTTAAGTGATAGGAGGCAAGGTAGGGGGTAGAAATAAAATCAAGGAGTCAGGAGGGATAGGAAATAAGAGACATACACAAACAAGATAAAGATCAGGAGTAGAATTTATTAGGGAAAAAAAAGCAGGAGTAGTAATCATGATCTCAGACAAAATTAAAGCTAAAATAGATTTAATCAAAATAGAAAAATAGGGAAACTATATTATATATCAGCCATAATAATCAATATTGTTTTAGAGTATTTAAAATAACTAGACAGTATAAAGTTGGAATATTGCTGTGGTACAGGAAATGATGAGTTGGTGGGCTTAGAAAAATATGGCAAGATTTGGACTTATGAAGGAAAATGATAGCCACTATCAGAGAAACAGAAGACAAAAAGGTAGAGTGTGGTCTTACATAGATGCATGTGAATGTATTTGTGTATATATGTGTATGGTTATAGCTATCTATGTATATGTACGTGTATGTATATCTATATATGTTTGTGTGATTGTGTATATATGAATGTGTATATGTGTATGTATGTGTGTGTATACATACATATTCACATATGCTTAATTATAGCCTTCTTGGGGCAGAGGAGGAAGAGGGAGAAGAATTTAGTAAAAAGTGCACAGCAGAGAACAAAATAAAATCTGCAAGGAAGTAAAGATGGATACATTGTGTGGTATTTATTATATAGGCTTTCTTGAAATGGAAATTTATTGCTTTATATTTTGAATCCTTTCATATTCTGCTGTGTACATGGCAATGTTTTTTTCTTCTTTTTTTTTCTTTTGTATTTAAGTTTAAAATTTTAAAAATTTACCAAAAAAAATAAAATAAAAAAGAGGAAATATATAGGACAATAGCCAGAAGGGATGTTATGATCAGTGAATTTTTTTTTTTAAGACTGGGAAAGTTTTGGCAAAGGTGTTGGCAGTAGAGATGGAGATAGTGGAGAGAAGATTCTGAGACCTCTACCTCTGCTCCTGCTTTCTTTGGTGAGTTGCAGTGACTCACTCCCTAAGCTGTAGAGCAGATGCTAAACTGTGTTAAAGGAGGGAGCTTCTTCATTGGCAATTCTCTATACCCATGAATTCTCAGGTCCAATAAAAAATTGAGAGTATTTTGCAGGAGAAAAAGAGTAAAATGAAATAAATATGAAGTAGTATGAGGAGAAGATGGGTAATAGGACAGATTAGAGTTCTCTGGTTCCTCTTGTACAGTATCTTACATTTCTTTATATTCCCCAGGTCACCTAGTCAAGCACTTTGCCCATATTAGGGGTCAGCTAGGTGACACAGTGGATAAAGTGTTGTGCCTAAAGTCCAGAAGACTCATCTTCCTGAGTTCAAATCTGGTCTCAGACATTAGCCATGTGAACCTGGGCAAGTCACTTAGCCCTGTTTGCCTCAATTTCTCATCTGTAAAATGAACTGGAGAAGGAAATAGCAAAACCACTCCAATATCTTTGCCAAGAAAACCTCAAATGGGGTCACAAAGAGTTGGACATGATGGAAACAAGTGAACAACAACAAATGAGTATCTTAACAACTGGGGAATATATCGTCTACTGACCCAGATCAAAACCCCATGGGCCACTTAATAAAAGGTTTCTGAAAAGTGCTGTGGACAAAATATTCATCACTTGGCAGATATGGTCCTTGGACAATAGACATATATTCCATTCTTGGGACTGAACTTGAAGCCTTTCCCACATCTTCAGATTTGTAAGAGCTTGTGCTCCACTGATAACAGCTAGATGGTACAGTGGAGAGAGTGTTGGGCCCGGAGTCAAGAGGATTGAAGTTCAATTCTGGCCTCAGACACTTACTATCTGCGTGACCCTGGGCACACAAACTTAATCTGTTTGCCTCAGTTTCTTCAACTATATAATTGAGATAACAACAGCACCTGCAGCAAGGTTGTGGTGAAGATCAAATGAGATAATATTTGTAAAGTGCTTAGTGCAATGCCTGACAATGATGTGACTGCTTAAAAAAAAAAGAAAGCTTAGGCTGCATTAATAGACAGTATTCAGATCAAAGAAGATAATAAAGCATAGATCATTCTCCCACTGAGAGATGTTAAATGTGTGTCCCAACTGGATGATAAAGGGAGGAGACAGGAGGCTTATCTTGATGAGCTACTGGAGTATCACTAGTACATCCCTTTCTCACGGGAGGTAGGGAAGTAAGGCTCCTTAGTGGAATATAGCCCAGGGAAGTTGCAGGACATTCTATCTTTTCTAGGTTCTCTGGGGAGTCTGGGGGTTGGATCCAGGTTTGATTAGAAGAAATTATCCCACTAATGAATTATGCCTCACTGGTCACAGGCTCTCCAATTAAACAAAAATTAACTACTTTCCGCAGGGCACTGAGCAAGGTATGGAGGAGATATATTATTGGGTAAAATATGTTTCCAGCCCTCAAAGAGCTTATAATCTAGTGATTGGCTGTGGGGGAAATACAGGAATGGGAATAAGACAAGCATACAGTACTATAATACAAAGTGGAATTGATGGGTACTATAAGAAGCACCAAAATATTTTGGGGCTATCAGAGGAAGGGGTGAGTATATTTGTTTCAGGAAATCAAGAAAGGCTTTCAAAGGAGGTAAACTTTGAGTTGGGCCTTGAAGGAAGGGAAAGGTTTTATAAGCAGAGATGGGAGGGAGTATAGTGGGAGGAATGATATTCCTAAGAGAGGTTACAGCTGAGCAGAGTCAAGGGGTAGGAAAACCTGAATTTTGCTTGGGAAATGAAGAAAACTCATGTCTAGGTATTGCCTGAACATGTGAGGAGAAGTGGATAAGTAGTTTAAGTCAATTATGTAGTCCCTTAGAAGTTCTTAACATTTGAATATATTTATGTGTTAAGGAGTTTATATCATTGAACATGTATAAACATACACGTACAAGGTAACTCCACATTTTGCCAAACTGATATTAAGAGAGTTTCTGAGGCAATATTATTAAACTTTGTAAAGGAACTCACTTATTGTAATTTGACAATATGTATTCTAATGTTTATTCAATCTAATCAGTCAATGAGTTTTTGAATATCATCTCTGTGGTCAGCATTGTGCTAAGTACTGAGAGATAAGAAAAGTAGGAGGCAGAGTACCCCTCTTCAGGAATCTGTAGTCTGATCGGGGAATACAAAAATCCCACACAAGAAACAATTAACTGTAGAATTGAGAATTAAACAGACTCAGCATTGGCAGGACAGCTGCTTCTATGTGTATCAACTAAAGAGGCATATGAAGAAGTTGGAGAGAGTGCACAAGAGAGCTATAAAATAATTTAATTGAAAGAACATAAGAATTATGAGAAAAGGTTAATGACATTGGGGGTGTACCAGAAAGCATACTGTCCTGGGTGATAGAAGATACGGGTTTTATTGTCCCCTCTTCCCAACAAAAGCTAACTAACCAATGAATAATGCTTCATCTGTGAAATGGGGATTGAAAAAAATATCCTTTCTGATTAAAGGGAGGAAGAAGCTAAACTGAATGGTTTGTAGAAACATCACCAAACTACATTGCAAGGTTTCTTCCAGTCTTACACCTATCTCGTGTTGCACATACCTTATATATATATAATGTTGATTATCTGTTCAACCTTTCCATGGGCAGTTAATTAATCATTTGGAAAATACCTGTGACATTTAATGTCTTCTTATTTTTAGCAGCATTATCATGCAATTCTTATTTATTACTTAGGTATGAGCATTAGAGGTGAATGGAATTTATGACTACTATTTCAAGAATTAAAAACACCAAGTTTAAACAACTGGTGTGCATGTGTGTGTGTGTGTGTGTGTGTGTGTGTGTGTGTGTGTAAGACAGAGAGGGAGAGGGAGAGAGAGAGAGGGAGAGGGAGAGAGAGAGAGAGAGAGAGAGAGAGAGAGAGAGAGAGAGAGAGAGAGAGAGAAAGAGAATCCTTTTATTCTCCTCTTTACTCCAATGCCTCTTTGGGGTTTTTGAATTATAAAGATGAACTCTTTCTCTCTCTCTCTGTCTCTCTCTTTCTCTCTCTCTCTCTCCCCTCCCCCTCACGATGTTTTGAAAAAGATATTTGATGTTAGTGGCATTCTTTCTACAAAAATATTTTCAATAATATCATTACTCTCCATAGTGACCAGTGGAAAGAGAACTGGAGACAGTGACTGCCACAAACAACAGATAGCATTATAAATCTGCATTTTCTGTGCTTTATCTCCATTAACTAAGCTTTAAAAATCTTTTAGCAATAAAAAAAAAGGTTTGCTATGGTGGCATTAGAGAGTTTTACTTGGAGGATAATATCACTACAAATGGAATTACATTTAAAGATATGAAAGGCTAATTACCAGTCAAGAAAGTAAGTACATGAGTCTATGAATAAAGCTTTAAGAAAAGGTAGGCATCGGGCCCAAAATAAACAATGCCTCTTCTTCCCTTCCATCGTCATCCTAGGTTTTCATGGACATTTGTAATTATGAGGAGTTGTGAATGTACTTTCTAGAGTTGAGCATTTGTGTTCTGTTAGGAGAGATGGGGAAAGTCCTGATTTATTTAGGGAATATAATATTTAAGTAACTTAAGAAAAACTAAGCACATTTTGTGGTCTTTGAAAAATGTCATGGGCTCAGCAGGAAGGAGTCAATAGAAAAACATTAGTGCTTGGGAAAGACCAACTTTTGTTTAAATCATCCTTACCAGTTTTCCATTTTTCACACAAATAGGATCATAGGATTATAGAATTTAGAGTTGTAAGGGTCTTAGATACCACCTAATCCAACAGTTTCATCATACACACCATAGATCACATAGGTCTAGAGCTAACAGGAGTATGAGAAGGCATCCAGTTCCACCCTTCCTATTTTACAGATGAAGAAGTTGAGTCTTAGAGAAGCTAAGTAACTTCTTCAAGCTCACACAGGGAGTAAAAGTAGCAGAACCAGAATATGCACCCAGGAGATTACATCATCATAATGACAGTATTAAGCATTTATTTATTTAACACAAATTATTTGACAGTGTTTATATAGTTAGCTGGAACATAGGATATTCAGTTGTTAGTATAGTTTTGTGAACTTTTATGAAACTTATTGAGCTGGTGCTTAGAAGACATTGACTTCAAAAGAAATAAGGGAGCTCCTCTTATAGGATGTATTTTTAGCTGGCCCAATAAGAATTTGAATGGCCTTGGCGATTCAAAAAATTCTTTGAGGCTGCAGTACCCAAGATGGACCATTGGCCTTCTGAAACATATTTTTAGGAATAATTTTAAGAGTAGTAATAAGAATCAGCACTTCACAAAGATGGCACCTGAATGAGCACAAGTGACAAAAGCCAAATTTTTAGAATAAATCCAAAGCTATTTTAGAATTCTATTATATGCCATGCAAAAAAATGAAAAAATATAGGGTCAGAAATTGTAGAGTTATTTCTAAAAGGATTTGACACCTCTTATTTGGCTATGTTTATGTACAGATCTTAGAAAATTGCACGTGATGCTCATAATTTACTATCTTCCACAAAACTTTCACTGATTTTAATGTCAAATGCATTAGTGAGCATTAAGACACAATTTTCTCTTTGATGACTTTTAAAAGAACTTTTTAAGAGCAAAGACAACTTGCCTTGAAAATTCAGTGTGAGTGGGGAAAAAGCTTTTCTTGATTGTAACTAGGTTAATTAGATTAAATTAAGCCAGGAGAATTATAAAAACACATTCATATGTCTTACATAGGTTGGACATAGTTTCCTTCTTTTTTTTTATTCTTTTTTTAAAATTTTTAGGCAATTGCCTAAAATTGCCTGGGGTCACATAGCTAGTAAGTGTCAAGTGTCTGAGGCAGATTTGAACTCACATCTTCCTGACTCCAGGGTCCGTGCTCTATTAACTGCGCCACCTAGCTGCCCCCCCCATAGTGTCCTTCTTAGATAAGGAAAATTAAAATTTGTCTGATCCACAGAAAGTTAGACCTAGAAGGAACTTTAGAAGTTATCTAGTCTAGCCTTCTCATTTCCTAGATGAGTCTCTGAAATTGGACCTTTTATGTTTTTTATTTCCACATCCATAAAATGAGAGGCTACATGGAGATGATCTCTAGATCTCCTAATGATAATATTTGATAATGCTGCAGCATTCTCCTTTCCTTTTTTACTATTTCCTACCAGATTCTGTGAGTTGGTAGTTATTTTTTTTAATGAAACCAAATTAAGATAAGTTTCATGATAGCCTTTCAAAAACTGAGAAGAAGATGAGACTGGTATTTTAATTTCTAAACCTCTTTTTAAAGCTAGTTTTTTGACTGACTGTAAACTAAATGAAGCTTTCTACCCATTCTCAAGAGTCTGACTGCATCTGAATCTTTTGTGTTTGGGTCAGTATTCATTTGATCTGGGACCTCCCCTGCTGATTGATTCAATCAGCAAATATTCTCATAGGCTCAGAGATCTCATAGAAGAGACTTCAGAGGCCGTTGAGTCCACTCCCCTCATTTTCTTTTCTTTTCTTTTCTTTTCTTTTTTTTCTTTTGCTAGGCAATGGGATTAAGTGACTTGCCCAGGGTCACACATCTAGTAAGTGTTATGTGTCTAAGGTCTGATTTGAACTCAGGTCCTCCTGACTCCTGGGCCAGTGCTCTATCCACTGCGCCACCTAGCTGCTACTCCCCTAATTTTCAAATGAGGAAACACAGGGGCTAAGTAACTTGTCAATGGTCACACCACCAGTAAGTGTCGGAGGCAGGATTTGAACCCATATATTAATTTAAAATCTTTATCTATGCTCTGTACTATTCTAGGCTCTGGTAGTACAAAGTAACGTCATATATAAAGACATTTACCATTTACTTCAGAGACAAGAAGCAGCGTGTTAGAACAGAAAGACAACCGGGCTGGGAATCAGAAAACCTGAACTCCTATGGCAACTCATATTTCATATATTTATGACCATAGACAATTCACTGAATTTAAATTTCCTCAGCTGTAAAATGAGGATAATAATCAATGTACTACTTATCTCACATAGTTGTTGGGAGAAAAGTGTTTTGTAAGCCATAAAGCACCATATAAATGAGTTAATATTATTTTATATATAACATATCTATGATATGTCTATATCTGTGTGTACATATGTGTATACATAAATGAGCATTATACACATGTTTATATAAATATACAGTTATGGTATATCTATGTAAATATGCATATATTTATACATGTGAATATATACATATACACAGTATATATGCATGCACATATACACGGGTATATATGTGTGTATGCGTATGTACACATGTATATGTGTATATACATTGTCATATTGCATATGTGTATATTTGTATGTATTTAGGTCTCTCTCTCCAAACCTGTGATTTCATTGGTGTAGGGAATGCCAGCTAAGGAATTCCCTCTACCATTGAAGATTAGTACTTACTTTGTAACGTACCACGTTAGATAGTTGTATTCTCCCACAACCAGTAACATTACCCCAAAGTTCTGTCAGAAGTGGGACTTAGAGTTATTAGTGTTAGTTGTTATTGTCATTGGTGTTAATTAAATACCAATGCAAAGCCACAAATCATTAAGTGCTAAATGAGTAATGTAGGTAGTAAAGTGCTCTAGGAGTTCAGGGGAGAGAGAAATTCCTGGAGTGGCCAGAAGAGGCTTCAACAGGGCAGTTAGAGAAGAATTGGGCCTTAAAAGAGAAGCAAGATTTTGATAGGAGGAAAAGAGTAAAGAGCATGTAAGGGAAGGGGCACAGAATGAACAAAAATTTGGAGTTCTGAATGAGCTTGCTGTTTCTTCCTCCCTCTTCTTCCCGGCCACACACACACATACACACACACACACACACACACACACACACACACATTCACGTATGCAGGCACACATTCCCTCTTTCCCAAAGGCACACTTTCTACCTCTTATTCTGGGAACTGTACTCAAATCAACACTACCATTGTTTCTAGAAAGGGTATAATTAACATATTGTCCTTTTGTTCCACTTGCCATCTAAATAACTTTGCAGACCAGAATACCCTTGCCTGGCTACTATTTTCCCATTGTTATCCCCTATGCCAGTGTAAGCTACTTAAGGCCAGGCAATATCTTACTTTTTGTGTGTGTGTGTGTATCAACAGTACTTAGCACATTGCCTGACACGTGTGCACTTAATAAATGCTTTTATTCATTCATATGATTTTGTGATCTTAGTTAGTTAAAGCATATTGATAATGATGAGGTGAGGCTCACTTCCTACATGGACCACTTAGTTACATTTTATTCTATGAATCCCATTCCACGTATACAAAAGTGAGCTTTCCCTCACTGGATGTGTTCAAACAAAGGGCAAATGACACATCTTCAGGTATGTTATATAGGGAATTGCTGTGCAGGTATAGATTGTACTATTGAGTTTTTGAGATCCTTTCCAAATCTGAGATTCTATTATTTAGCAAATCTTTAACTTGACCTAGCTGCTTTGTAAATGTCAACTGGCTCAAAGAAAAGGCGTGGATATGTCAGTGTAAATTCATCACCAGTGCTTAAACAATTCATGCTATATTCACAGTAGTATCCTCTTTGTACAGTAAAGAGAGAATATCATCATCATCATCATCATCATTATTGTTACTGGATAAGAATTCGTTAGCATTAGGTTAGGGTAACACAGAACATAAGACACTGATGAAAATCATCAGACAAATCTGAAATGCTAACTTTTCCCTGCAAATGAACTAATTTTCTCTTTTTGTCTCTGCCTTATGTAAACATCTTTTCCTCCTTCATGTCAAGACTCCAGATGGAATAATAGAGGAAGTGCCAACATGACACAAGCCAGGCTCTTTTTCTATTTCAGGCCTAAATAGAAAATATTAAAAAAATCATTTATGCATCTTCAAATCTTCCCATTCCATGCTTATAAGCTTGAGAGGCTTGAAGGCATAATGGGAAATTCAGAAGTGTTTTAAAATGTTTCTTACCTCCCCCCCGCCCCATATTACATCTGAGCTTTTAGAAACTCCCTTGACACATAAATAAAATGAAACTGTAGCAGAGTATAAGTATGTCTGTGCTGCTGTTCTTTTTTGGTTCTGGAAAATTTTCATTTCTCTCACCCCACTGGACCCTTGATCCGTCAAATAGATAGATTTCATTGTGATGAAAAAAATTCAAGACCGTGAGAACTTAATTAGAAAGCTAACCCTTTAACAAATCTTGCTTTGTTATAGTCTTGGTTGAGCTTTTAGCTCTATTTCTAAGCTTTTCTTTAAATATGGACTCAAAATTTTGGAACTAGAAGGGAACATAGCTTTAACTAATCTAACTTCTTTGTTCTACAGATAAGGAAACTAAGGCCTAAAAAGGTAATGGTAGATGTTGTAATATAGTAGAAGCATCGTTGGGCTTTGGGTTATGAGAGACCTGAGTTCAATGTCTGGTTTGATACTTACTTAGTGTGTTACCTTCAGTATGTCACTTAACCACTGTGAACCTCAGTTTTATTACCAGGAACATGGAATTATTACTTGGACTACCTATCTCACAAGATTATTAGAAAGAAAGCACTTTGTAAAATTTGAAGAGCTGTATAGCTATCAATTGTTGTTATTGTTAATTCATCTGTCCAAGGTTGTATGCCAAGTTAGTGGCAGGCCTAGAACCAGAATCCAATACTCCTTCTATTACTCATTCATTTAAGAAATAACTTTTTTGTATGTGCTTTGTACATTGTACTGTGCTTGGCACTATGGAGCTTGGAGAAGCTGGGAACCAAAAGAAATAAACACAAGACATTCAGAAGAGCAAATAATAATGGCAAGGACAGTATTGTTATGTTTCTTCTAAATGTGTTCAGAGCAATTGGATAATCAAAAGTTACACTGGTAATTAAACCAATTGTGTAACTAGGCATATAATTCTTGAAATATGTTGATTTCACCTGAGTGAAGAATGAATTAGTTCTTCCCACTAACTGAATGGCTACAAAATGAGTTTGATTCATGTTCTGGATTAAGAAATATTGATGTTTAGTCAAAGCCTTTTGCATTCAGAGGTTACCATTGTAATTACAATTGGCTTAGATGATACTGCTCTGGGAGCTAATAGTTGATATGATGCTGAAAACACAGCTGTGTTGAAACAAAGCTATTTAAAAACGGCTGCCTGACACCAAAAGAACCCCCACGTTATTTCATGTCTAAAGTGCGTTTAGTGCTCTGTCAGAAATGTTTTCACCAATTTGCCCAGTGAAATGTTCACATCTTCCCCCCAACTAATCATTTCAGATGGTATATTGCTTATAGGTAGCATTATAAGATGATCCTGCCATATCCTTATAAGATAAGGTCTGCTTTAGGTAGGGTTTCAATCAAGTATCTGTTGAACACCCACAGTGTGCCAGGCACTGGACTAGGTGCTGGTGCTAACAAATACAACAACTGAACAGCTCCTGTATTAACTCAAGTCTAATGAGGGAGACAACACATACCTAAGTAATACATATATGATACCCACACACACACACAGGTGTAGCATTTGCAATGAGAGAGCTGCTATAGAGATTAGAGATTCAAGTATATCTCCATACAATGCTGCCTCTCCCTACCCCCTTTAAAATTCTCTTTTATGGTGGTCATCTCCCATCAGAATGTGAGCACCCTGAAAGAAGGGACTGTCTCCTTATATTTGTATCCTCAGAACTTAGCACTATGCCTAGCACATAGTAAGCACTCAAAAATTTATCCTTCCACCTATTTCCCTATGTATCTATCTATATATTTTCCACATATTATGTATCAATATACCTATTTATTTGTGTGTCTATCTATGTATCTATGTACCTGTGTATCTATGTATCTATGTATTTATCTGTCTATCTATCTAATCTATCTATGTCTGTATGTCTCCCATGGCTACTGCACTGCCAAATGAGTTTTCTTGTATTGGACTAGCCTTTTTGTGTTCCTGAATTTCCGTTTTCATTCTCACCCTACAAGTGAATTTATTAAAAAAGTTAACTTAGATTTTTCATTATGTAAAAGGCAACTTTACATGTTAAAAAGTTGACTTAAGGTCACTTTCTTGTAGCTTGCCCAAGTCATGTTTTGTGAACTTTGCACTAGACACGAAAAATGCCACTTATTATTTTCTCCATTGCACTCTGGATTGCTCTGTTCCATCTTTTCAGGGAAGTGAGGTGACTGGTATCACATAAGTCACATACTTCCCTCCCTTTCCTCATTATAATACTAATCATAAAACTAAGGAAAAAAATGAAGCCTCATGTTAGGAAAACAACTTCACACTTTTGCTCTGAGTTATCCATTGACAAATAAAAGATTGACTCCAATTGAATAAATTGTGTAATATACCTTGCATAGAGCAGGAGGTCAATAAATATTTTGTTTAAACCAAATAAACAAAATTTGAAGGATTAGCTAAATTAAAGGAATATATCTTGTTGAAAAAATATTTTGATTTTACTTTCATTAATAAACATATTAGGTTTTCAGAGTAACCTTTAGGCCATTCAACATTAAGCTGTAAGACGTGGAGCCTTCAAATTTTAAGGTTCTTTTTAATAGAAGTTCCTGACAGGTTGTAAAGATAAAGATTTGGCATAGGACTAGAAACTACTTTGTCTCTGATCCACTAACAAAGGATATATTCAAGAATGTTGAGGAGATCCATAGTGTGTCATTTTACAATAATTAAGGTGCATTGGTCAGGATAGCTTATTTATGGAATACTAGACTCTCAGAGTTCAAATGGCCTCAGAAGCAATCTAGTTAAACACATACCTAAAGAGAGATAATCTTTATGACATTCCTAACAAGTAGTCTGAAAACCTCTCAAGTTGATACAATAGCTCTTAGGTGAATCAATTCATCAAATTTAATTCAGTTCAACAAACACTTATCAAGAGCCCAAAGATGAAAAAGAAATGATAGTTTTTGCATTCAAGGGAGACAGCAAGGAATTGTGGATAAGATGCTGGACTTAGAAAGATTTCTATTGTTGTTTGTCCTTCCTTCTCAAAGAGGACCAATGACATCACAGGGGTGATGTCTTTACTTGCACGTGAATTGGATAAGGAGTGGGCAGAGTTGTGTAAAGTCAACAGTCTCACTCTCTCTTCCAAAGTAATTGAAGTCCAGGTCAAGATGACTGGCAATGGCCCAGGATGCAGTGGGTGACCTTGGCTTTCTAAATTAAGGTTTTTCCCAGTTCTCAATTTGTCTGAGGTCCTGCTGGTTCAATGACTGAGGGCTGGGTAAGAATTGAGGCAAAAGATGGCTCAATGTCCCATCACAAAGATATAAATATGGGAGGGCAAGACCTTCAGAGTTTCTGGTCAGAGTAGAAAGCAGTAAGTCACCAGAACCTAAACAGTAAGCCACGAGGCTTGGGATAGGGTTATTACTGGCTATTCAATGACAGCCAGAATGAATTGGGTTTTAAGGTGGAGTCAAGTAGCTCTATTTAAAACACAAATGGGCTTTTTAAAAGCCTGTCTTTTCAGAGCTATATTTCAAGAAACAAAAAATGAAAACCATTCAGGACAAAAAGTAAATTGTCTTAGCTTCTTGAAAAAAGTTAATAATAGAATAGAAGAAGGAAGGAGAAGGAAGGAGGAAAAGAAATAATAATAATTAATAATAATAATGGCAGCATTCTCCAACGTCTGCTGGAATTGGCAGGTTGGATCCCCAGATACAGTGAGTACTACTATTTGGATAACATGGTAAAGACAGTTAATCCAAAACATTCTCCTAAGAACCTAGTCATTCCTTCCCACAAATACAACCTGCACGGTAGGAGTAAGTTTAAAGTTAGAACACCATAATTATATTGAGACTCACATTTAAGAAATATGTGTTTAACTCACAACACCTGCTCTGGAAGTCCTCTCTATTATAGGGACTTCATGCAGTACCTTTGTTACATATACCTGAAGGAGGTCATTGGTAAAAAGAAAGTATACATGTACACTAAAAAATTTATAAAGTAGGTTCCCATTGATTTAGTCAGAAAGACCTGGGTTTAAATCCTACCTCAGACCTTAGCTGTATGACCTGAGTTAATTAACAAGCTAATTAACTTCTCTGTGAAATGAGATGGTCTCTAATGTCGCTTGCAGTCCCAAATCTATGCTTCTACAAGGATCTTACTATCTAAAGGAGGTGTGTGTATGTGTGTGTGTGTGTGTGTGTGTATAGAAGATATTTTATATACATGAACAAGAATGTCAGAAGGCAGAATGTGATAGAGATATGAGAGATCTGGGTCAAGTTCTCTATGAAAATTTTATGCTAGAGGGCTCACTTTGAACTGACGGGATTGAGGATGGGCTTTAGAGAGGACGTTACATTTGAGCTGGTACTTGAAGGAAGAGAAGCATCTCCATAGGAAGAAATGAGACAGAAATGACTTCTACATACTGGATATAGCCTGTACCAATAGAAACCTGGGAAGGTAAAGATGAGATCAGAGAATAATTAGTTGTCCCATTTATCTGGAATATAGAGAGTGAGAAGACAAATAGTTGGAACCAGATTGTCAAAGGTCAAATATAGGGGTATTCTCTGCCTTTTTCTTTCTCACTCTTTCATCTGTAGTTCAAATTTTATTAGTTTCATAATATGCCCCTGTCTCTCTGGTTTCTCTGTTTCCTACAACCAATACCTCTCAATGCTTTTATGGCAAACTATTTTAAACTAGGAGAAGGAAGGGAAAACATGTGCATGGTGGGAGAAGAATTTGATGAGGAGGTTCTGCTGTGATCTGTGAGGTTATAGCCTCATGATGCTAAAGCATCCAGTCAAAAAACCAGTCAGCAGGAAAAAAAAATCATTAAACTGTTACTTTGGCACTGTGTGAGCAAAAACCAACTCATTGGCTTACTGGAATTTTTGTTCTTTTGCTTCTTGTTTTGGCACTGTATAAACATAGCTTGGGCCAAAAGGAGCTCCATATTTCCTCCAAAAAATGCTTTTTGACAGAAGAAAAGGCCAATATTTTTGAGTAGCTAGGACCCTTGGATCACAAAAATGGGAAAATGGACTCTTGTCATCATTTTAAGTAGATGGAGGATACCAACACCATGGCACTGGAGTTAAGCACTGACTATTGAAAGCAAATACTGGAGCAGTAAAGTATTCTCAGTGGAGAGGTTTTTAAAGGAAGAGCAGCCTCTTAAGAGGCTATTTTTGCATCCAAGTCCTGAGTAGTGTATTTAAAATCCTTGTGAAACAAACCACAAAAGGCAAAACATTTATAGCCAAGTTTTGTGTTGAATGATTTACTTGCTCTTTAAATTTGCTATTGGATAATTGCTAACATTTCAATATGCAATATGCTGTTGCATACTATTCTTTTAAATGGTGCCCAAGTTTTCCCCGTAATTTGGGATGCAGAGAACAGTGAGTTGGATTTCCTTGTCTGCTTCCTATGAATGAATATTTATAACACTTTGCTCTTTAGATTTATGGACGTATCCTTGCTGTTATTGTGGTGCAAGTATTATGAAAGTGAGGTAATTAGTGCTCCTTTTTGATACATTTCATAGCATGAGATTTCATTTGATAGCCAAAAGTGATTGTGATTTTTCCAATTTTTTAGATTTTCTTTCAAAAATATTGATGCTTTTTGTTTTTCCACGACATTAATTTCTGAATATGTACTTACCCTTCCTCTACACAATACATCTTTCTTTGTGACATAGAACACACATAAAAAAAGATCAGCAAAACCTCCCAACACATCAATTACATCTGACAGCATATGTGACACCCTAGACCCATAGTGTCTTACATCTCCAATAAAAAAGGGAAGTGAATTAAAAAAAAATCTCTTCTCTGTGCCAAATCTTGACCTTTTTTATTACCCAGGATTCAGTTTTTCATCGTTCTTTCTGTTTACATTGTTGTAGTCACTGTGTGTTTTTGTCATATTGTTTTCCTGGTTATGATTCTCTTATTTTGCATTAGTTCAAATAAAATTTCCCATTTCTCTGAATTAATCATATTTTTTGTTTCATATGGCACAATGATAGTCCACTGCATTCATATATAGCAATTTGTTTAGCCATTCACCAAGAGACAAGCACTCATTTTGTTTCCAGTTCTTTGTTGCACGAAAGTCCTGCTTATGACTAATTTTGTATATATGAATCTTTCTTTTTTGGGTTATGTGCCTAACAGTAGGATCTCTGAATCAAAGAACATAGTCATTTTAGTCATTTTTGTTCATTATATTGTGAGATATTTGAGAGGATGGACTGTTTCTCCTCCTTTCTTTGTATCCCCAGTGTTTCATGTAGTAAGTGGCATATTTGTTGTTCAGTTGTATCTGACTCTTTGTTACCTCATGGATCACAGCACACCAATACTGTCCATGGGGTTTTCTTGGCAAAGATACTGGAGTGGTTTGCCATTTCCTTCTCCAGTGGATTAAGGCAAACAGAGGTTAAGTGACTTGCCCAGGGTCACACAACTAGTGTCTGAGGCTGGGAACATAGGTCTTCCTGACTTCAGACCCAGTGCTCTATCCTCTGAACCACCTAGCTGTCTCTAAGTGGCATATAGCAGGCACTTAATAAATGCTTGTTCATTGACTAGTATAACTATTATTTTCTAGCCCCTTCCTCAGCTGTTGACTCTACCTTTTTTCCAATTGTTAGTTGTTTTAATTTGTATTTGTATTATAATTAGTGATTTGGATTGATCTTTCATATAGTTGCCAATAGTCTGCATTTCTTGTTTCTAAAACCTTTCATTAATGTCCTTTGATCACCGATTTATTGAGAGAATAGTTCTTGGTCATATATTTGTATTAGTTGTCTTTATATCTTGAGTATTAGACCTTTGATGCAAGGATTTTTTTTCCCAAGTTGACAACTTCCCCTCTTATGCTAGTTGTACTGGCTTTGTTTATACAAAAGCTTTTCAATTTATATATTCACAACTGTCTGTTTTATCTTTTTCAATCCCCTTCATTCTTTGTTTGGTTAAGAATTCTCCTTGTAGCCATGGCTGTAAAAGATACCTCCATCTATTTTCCTTCTATTTTTAAAATGATGTTATTTTTGATATTTAGGTCTTATATTCACTTGAGATATATAGCAGAATATGGTCTAAGATACTGTTTTAAACTTTTCTTCCTTCCTTCCTTCCTACCTTCCCTCTTTCCTTTCTTCCCTCCCTCCTTTCTTCTTTCTTTCTCTCTTTATCTCTCTCTCTGTCTCTCTCTCTCTGTCTCTCTCTCTCTCTCTCTCTCTCTGTGTCTCTCTCTCTCTCTCTGTCTCTCTGTCTCTCTCTCATTTCCAGTTTTTCCAGAAGTCATTGGTGAATAAGAAGTCTTTCCCCAACTTGCTTATGCTCTTTGGCTTATGAAGAATGAGCTATTAAATTTGATTGTTTCTGGTTGTTACTTGTCTAGTTTGTTCTCATCTATTGTATAATTTGATATCACAAAGTTCTATTCTTCCTTAATTCCTACTTGTAAGTTGTTTCCTTTGAGATTTTCGACCTTTGGCACCTCCTAACGAATTTTGTTATTGTCTCGTTTTATAAAGTAACTCCTTGTTAGTTTTAGTGCTAGAATACTATATATTAAAAAAAAATTTTTTTATATGAGGCAATTGGGGTTAAGTGACTTGCCCAGAGTCACACAGCTAGTGAGTGTTATGTATCTGAGGCTGGATTTGAATTCCAGTCCTCCTGACTCCAGGGCAGGTGCTCTATCCACTGTACCACCTAAGTACCCCTAGAATACTATATCATAAACAATGAATATTACTAAAATGGTTTGTTTTCCCCAATTTCTATAAAGATATTTTTGGTTTTTTAATAGAATCGTACTTTTAGGGCTTGAAGAGACCTTACAGGTTACTTAATCCTATCCCCTTTTTACCAATGAAGAAACTGAAACCTAGAAAGCATAAGCTAGTTGCCAAAAGTCACATGGATATTAGGAGAGATAGACTTTGAATTGAGATCTTCTGACTCTTGATTCAGCATTTTTCTACTATTCCACACAGATTCTTTTTTTTTTTTTGACAGCTTTTTATTTTTAAGAGGAGAATTTTTGGTGTAACATGAGCTCCTTAAGGTCAGGGTTCTTATTTTTGTCTTCCTTTGTATCCCCAGTGCTTGGCACAGGCCTGGTACATAGCAAGTACTTAAAAAATATTTGCTGTTGACTGAATGATCGTGTTAATGATCAGACTAACACCATTTCCAGGATGCCCAGGCAAATTCCCATAATGTCAAGCTTCCAGAAACAATTTTTAGGGGACAGACTCCTGAGAATCAGCAATTATTTTTCCATTTAATATTAATAAAGGGATAGCATGGAGACCAGACCAAGATCTCGTCTATTCTCTTTTGACACATAACTAGGCACTGGGTTTCAGCTCTAATCTTTCTTGGGTTATGCGAATTAGGATGAGGCATGTTGCATTCTTTAGCACGTGTGGAGGTGGAGGACCTCAATCTTAAAAGACAAAACAAAACCCTTCTTTGTTCCATAGGATTGTTGCCCACATTTATTATAACTCTGCTTTCTTTCCAGTAGTAGAAAAACTCATTTACTTAAGCTTTGATATTTAGAAATGTCCATGATTGCTTATGAAACAACCTACTCATTATCTGCAGAACCATTTTCCTTATTTCTTAGTTTGTTCCACATGACCAAGGTTGGTCTTTAGTTTTCTTATCTTTATTTTTTTGTTAGTGGAAAGGAAGTGTTTTGTCTTAAATGCATTTGGAGCAACTCAGGCTTGTTATTATAGAAGTCAGAGATTTTTAAAGTAACTACAATAATTCTATTTATCCTTCCTAGGTGAGAACCATATTTAACATAATAGAGAAGAGCTTATACATTCTTTGATTATACTCAGTCAGAAAATATTGATTAGATGAAATGTGCAATGACAGGTATTGTTTGTCTTTCCTGAAGAGTAAGATAATTCAACTTTTGAAGATGGCCCAGATTAGATTAATGGGAGTGACTCCATAAGATATGGTTTTGACTCAGAGCCTTACTACTTTTCAGTGAAGTTTAGCTATAACTCTGCTTTAATGCAATCACCATTTAATTCTTCTTTTGTCATTTAACTCTTCATTTGAGTACTGACATGATAAGTTTTAAATTTTCTTGTTAGAATAGCCTTATTGGAAATAGAATTTTAAATTGGTCTTCAGGAAGACTAGATAGTCTTTAAGGCCCTTTCCAGATTTAAAACAATATTCCCAGGTTGGAAGGAACTGATGAGGTTTGAATAGACTTGGGTCCAAAAACAATAATGAAATTATTTTTCATGTGCATTTTTTCCTCCTTGAATTATATGAATATCACAGAATTTCAGAGTTAGAAAGGGACCTCAGTGGTGAACTATTCCAACCTACATTCACAAGGAAACTCTATTATGATATATCTGACATACCATTCAGTCTCTGTTTGAAGACCTCTAATGAGTGGAAATGGCCATATCTTAAAAGAAGTCCATTCCAGCTATGGAACAGCTCTAATTGTTAGGAAGGTGGTTTTGTTTTTTTTAATAAAGCCCAAATTCTTCTCTTTTTGAATTCTATCCATTATTCCTGGCTTAATCTTCTGAGGCCAAACAGAATAAATCTGACTCCTCTTCAATCTGGTGACCCTTACAATACTTAAACTGACTCTTATGAGCCCCAGAGTCCTTTCTTCTGTATCATAAACATCCCCATTTCCTTCAGCTGATCTTCCATGATGATATAGATTCAAGGACCTTTATCATTTTTGTTTGGTTTTGAAACCATTTGGTTGCTTTCTCTGGGTTCTCTGCAAGTAATTCATTGTTATTTTTATTTTATTTTTTAAGTTTTAAATTTTATTTTAAACTTAAGTACAAAATAAGAAAAAGGAATAAAAACATTACCATGTACATAGCACAACATGAGAGGATTTAATATAAAACAATAAATTTCCATTTCAAGAAAACATATATAATAAATACTATGTATTTTCTTTGCTTCCTTGTTGGTTTTCTTTCATTCTTTACTGTGCACTTTTAAAGCTGTTGCCCTGCCCTCGCCCCAGGCCCCACCCTACCCCTACCCCTTACTCTTTAGCCAAAAACTATTTTTTTTCCCAGGGCTCCTTCTTCCTTTCTACCTCCAATTTCCTGCCATAAGACCCCTTTTCTTATTTATTTTAACATTAAAGTTCCTTTTCTTTTTAAGGAAAACTTCATTCCCCCCAATAAGTGAGGGCATTGAGAAGTATTTTATTGAACTCCTAAACCTTCTCTTTTTAGAAGATGATCAACCTACACTTATTCATTGTCATTTTTATATGTTAGTGAGAATCAGATTCAGTATATAAGATCCAGATTCTTCTACTTTTTGAAGGATGAAATTATCACTAAGATAATTGTTGCTGTCATGTCCTTCAGGTTCTTCTCTTCTCTGGGATAATCATTCCCATTTCCTTCAGCTGGTCCTCAAATGTCATGGGATCAAAGCCCTATTGCATCTTGGTTACCTTTCTTTGGATGGTCTCCAGCATATTGAGACAAGTCAAGATGTTATTACCTTCTCTTAATTTGGGAGAGAGAGAGAGACAGAGAGAGAGAGAGGGACAGAGACAGAGACAGAGAGAGAGACAGACAGAGAGAGGCGCCTCTAGTACATGTGTAGGTAAATGGAATCTCTTATCATTATGTTATACTTCTGGTGAGGCTTATAAAGTGTTTCTTGATCACCTCATATATTAATTCTTTCTACCCAAGTCTGTAGCATACTCAATGATAAAATCACTTATATTTTTCTTTTCATTGACCTTTACCTAAATACTCTTCACCATGTTTTCTCTTTTCTGTTCCTGGATTTCCTCATATTACTAAACCTTTTTAATATAAAATGTTACTGCACCACCTCCTTTGGCATCCTATTTCTTTTGAATAGGGGGTTCCCATCCAGAGACACATTACTATTATAGGTCTGATCTCACTAAGTCTCGGTGTAGCAATAAGGTCTAATTTCTCTCCTTGTATTTTGGCTCTTAGTTATTCTTGTTAGTTACCTAAACTACAGCATTGGGTGTTGAGGTCATGAGTTTTATTAGGGTTTCCTTTTTGGAATTTTGCCTACTTTTAACTTATGAGTGTATCAGCTGTGATTATTCTTTCATTGTCGCTTGTCTTTCTAGTAGCCGGCTTGGTGGATATACATAAGCGGTTTTATCTTCTTCTTTCATCCCTTTTCATTTAAAGTCCTTTTTGATCAGGTTTGCAGGACACCTGGCAAATACATTTTTATGAATCTTTGTTAGGTGTACTCTAATCCTCAGGAGGAGTCTGTCATCATTATACTTTAAGCTATGTTCCAAAAGGCCAAATTCTATTCTTAGGTACCATCTTCTTAGCCAGTGCTTGCTTCCCAAATCAAATTTTCTCTTCTGTTTCTGTTGCCATCAACAAACAGCAGTGACAGAAACACAACCTGTGCCCCATGGCCCTTGGTTTCTTGCTCAAGAATTTATAATTAGTGGTAATACTTTTTAGATTTCTTCTGGCAATGTGGTTTGTGCTCATGTGAATTGCTAGAGGTCAGTTGTAGTCATCGATTTTGGTAAGTCTTGGTAAGTTCTCTTCTATTTCTTGAGTGCATGATCCAGAAAGATAACAGACATCTCTTTTGTTATCAGGTCAGCAAGAGCTTTCTCAAAACCCCTCAGCAGGAATTCATTCCACTGCTACTCTCTGCTTCTTCCTTTGATCCTTACAGGATTATATATTACTTCAGAACTTCAATGACTATTAAACTTAGCTACTATACCTTACCTAAAGATCCCTGTAGGTTACATATTGACTTAGAAAATCACACATGTTTATATATTTCCTTTTTTATCAATACATTAAAATTAGATAGGAACTACCTTTTGATCAAGTTCAAGCTTTACTTTTTAGAATGTTATGGGCTGCATGTGGCCCACTGGCTGCATATTTGACACCCTTTCCTTAAAGGACAAATATTTGTTTCTTCCTCAGCACCAAACCTTTTCCTCTTCAGAGAGGTCCTCATTTTTTTTTTTTTGGGTTTTAAGCATGCCGTTATCCTTTTCCTTCCCTTCCTCTTCTGTGTGACACTCTTCCACTTTCTATCCTCTTGACAAGACACACATTTTCCCTCTTCCGCACAAAGAGGAAGTTCTATTTTCATTTCTTTATGAGAATATTTTATTGAACCCAACAACTTGAAATGCAGAAAGGCATTCCTTAAGTCCTTCATTTCACTTCTAGGAGGGAGAGAAGTCTGTTAGTGGAACAAAGATAGTGGTTCCATGGCAGAAATACAAATATTACTCAGTGCAAGTGAGGGCATGAATTAAATTAAGTATGCTTTCCATGCTGATTGATAATTTTCATTTTTTTTAAACTGTCTACTTGGTTACACTTGGTTGTTTACTCATCACCCTTAAGCACCTCTTGAAATATGTTGTAGTCAATTATTATCTCTTAATTGCTTGACAATTACCTTCCAAATCCTCCAATAACAAGTTCCATTTTATCACCTATATCAATCTACTCTGTCAATTCACTTCACCTTCCATTTTGTCCTACTTACCTTTTCTTATATTCCTTGCCTTGCCATCTGCTATATTCTCTTTCTCCTTCAATTCTAATCCTTGAGTCCATCTCTTCAGGTGCTTGAATTCCTCAGTAATTCCTTAATCTTTAGTCCTCCTTAATCTTGTTCCTTTCCCTTCAACCTTTCTCACAGAAGCCAGAAGAAGAATATGATTTTAAAATTCTTTTCCTTCAAATGTTCCTTACTTTCTCCCAAATTCCCTTTCCTCACATTCAGTCTCTAGCCTTATTCATAATACCATCCCTCCAAATTGCGTAAATAATTTCCTTCTTTTTAATTATTCAGATCAAATCCTTTTTTCTTCTTCTACTCATTCTTCAACCTAGAAATATAATTTTTTCCTTATTCTTCCCTGTCTTACCTTTCACTTTAAGCTTATAGTATTTTCAAGTCTCCCCTCCTCCCCTGCCCCACCTCCCAATAGATTCAATTTATTTGAACAAGTATTTCCTGAACATCCGTTAAAAAAAAAAGATCATATCAGAATTGAGAAATATTTTGGAATCTTTCTTGTGAATGAGTAAATTGACTTATACTTGATTCAATTTTAAATCTGTGATCCATTATCAATGGAGGATCAAAAACATGGAAACTTTTCAAAGATGAATGATGAACTGAAATCTAGAAAAAAGTTAGGTGGATAGCACATTTTAATAATATTTTATTTTTACCTAATTACATGTAACAACAATTTTCAGCATTTTTTAAAGTTTTGAGTTCCAAATTCTATCCTTTCCTCCCTTTCTTCCCCCCTCCCTGAGATGAAAAGCAACCTGATATACATTATACATGTGTTATCATGTAAAAACATTTCCATATTAGTAATTTTGTGCAAGAAGACTCTAACAAGAAAGAAAAAAAACAAGAAAGAAAGAAAGAAAAATAATATGCTTCAATCTGTATTCAGACACCATCAGTTCTTTCTCTGGAGATGGATAGCTTTTTTCATCATAAGTCCTTTGGATTGTCTTGGATCATTGTATTGTTGAGAATAGCTAAGTCATTCATAATTCTTCATCATATGATATAGCTATTATTATGCACAATGTTCTCCTGGTTCTGCTCACTTCACTTTGTATCAGTTCATGTAAGTCTTAACAGGTTTTTATTTCTGAAATCATCCTACTTGTCATTTCTCATAGCACAATAATATTCCATCACAATCACATCCCACAGCTTGTTCAGTCAATCCCCAGTTGATGGACATTCTCTCAATTTCCAATTCTTAGTGTAGACGAAAAACATATTAGAAGTGCCAATCCCTGTTTCCTAGCTTTAATACAACTGCTTAAATTAGAAGGGCATTTATCATGCCCATTGAGGGTGAACTTGGATAAAGATTCTGTGAAAAAATCTAGTCAAAATTCAAGTAGAAATCATAAAAATAACATGTGAAAATCATTCTTGCTTCCTGAGGTACCAATAATTCTGCATAGCTTCTCAAATATTATTCTTATCGTTTTGCCCTTTTAGGCTCCCTATTCTAAAAACCAACCAATCAACATTTCCCTCTTCCCCATTGTATTTCAAATGTAATTTAAAAAATGGATTGTCTGCCTATTTGTTGATAGCACATATTGTTCTGCAAAAGTGGGTCAGGCTGGAAAAAAAAAAAGAAACCAAAACCCCACAGCAGACTGGTTTCATTGTAGCAATTAACTGGATGAAGAAGCTGCCTTTGAACATTTTCCTCTTCCCACTAATAGCACCATAGGAACAAATGGAGTCCCTGAGAGGCTGGTGCTCCATCTATCAATACATTTGCAGCAGGCTTGTTCTGATAAAATTAGTGGTAAATGAGGTTTGCTGTCTACTATTAATTTCCTCCAGATTTTTTTCCTTCTTAGAAATTTCACTTCTATGTGAATAATAATTAAAAACCAAAGATACTTGTGCAATTCAGGGATAACACGGAATACCCCCAGTTAGATTAAGCATTTGGCTGTATACATTTGGTTTCATAACATTCTCAGTTAATTGGGCAGAATTGATTTGTTTTGTAGAACTAATGTTCCAGTTGCCTAGGGATTAAATTGTTGTAAATCAGTAATGACATTTTAGTGTTGGCTTTCTGATAGAACATGCTTTATCCAGTTCTTCCACTATGTTAGCAATAAAATTTAATTATTAAGTAAAAGGAAGCCAGTTTCTTCAGGAACCCTTGCTATAGGGGTTACAAGCTCTGGACTACAATAGCCCCCATGGCTTTTGACAGAGGGGTATAAAATGATATAATAAAACTGATGAGTATGATAGAGAGATGCAAATGTTTCCTGTTCAGCCCCGTTATGTGACTAGTTGTATGGATTGGAATGGAATTTTTCTCCAATAAAGCCTTTTCTTTTCTTGCAGATTGTTCACAGAACTCTGGCGGCAATGTTGGGCTCCCTTGCTGCCTTAGCGGCATTAGCTGTTATTGGTGATGTAAGTTGTGACATTTCAAATGCTTAGCTCATGTCTTGGTAAGATGTTATGCTTAGAGCTTTTAGGAAGCTCCAATTCAGTTTTAGGTAAAATTTCTCCTTCTTCCTCCTGTCATTTCTGCAGCTTTCTCTAGTCAATAGACTAACACGGCCCTTTGATAGGCTGGTGATCTTGGGAGATGGTGGGAATTGTTTCCTAAAGCATTACACAAAGTTGGGTTTCTTTTTGATTAAACTTAAATAAGAAGTATATGTAGAGAATAAATTGGTTTCCATGAACCTAGATGTAGAGCTGGAAGAAACCTCAGAGCCCATCTAGTCCAGCCTTTTCATTTTACAGATGAGGCCATGGAGGGCCAGTAGGCTTAAGTGAATTGTCCAACATCACACAGGTAGTAAACAGTAGAGGCATAGAATGGATGTCTTTTCAATCCATATATTTGCCAAAATGTTCACATGACTAAGTTCAGTCAAACCATCTGTGTATTGCTAGTTTTCAAAATATCTAATAGTTTGGCTCAATTAAATCAGTTACCAACAATAGGTAGTTACCAGAAGAGATCAAAGAAATATTTGACAGCAATTGTATTACACCAGGAACTGAGTTCATGGACAATCTTGCTAAATGCCTTCGATATTACATTGCTGATTGTTTAAATAATGACCCTGGATGGAAAAATTTGACAGTTATTTTATCTGATGCTAGTGCTCCTCATGAAAGAGGACATAAAATCATGGATTATATTAGAAGACAAAGAGCTCAACCTAACCATGACCCAATCAACATTGCTTATGTAGAACAGATGCTGATCTCATTATGCTTGTACTTGCCACACATGAGCCAAATTTTATAATTATTAGGGAAGAATTCAAACCCAACAAACCAAAACCATGTGATCTTTGTAATCAGCTCGGGCATGAAGTCAAGGACTACCAGGGTTTGCCAAGGGAAAAACAGGGAGAGCATGATCAGTTTGAAGAAAGTCTTACTGCTTCAGAAGGGAAGTTTATCTACATTCAGCTAAATGTGCTTCGTGAGTATTTAGAAAGAGAATTAACTATGGCCGGCCTGCCATTTACTTTTTTTTTTTTTTTTCCGGTGAGGCAATTGGGGTTAAGTGACTTGCCCAGGGTCACACAACTAATAAGTGTCAAGTCTTTGGTCTGAGGCCACATTTAAACTCAGGTCCTCCTGACTCCAGGGCTGGTGCTTTATCCACTGTGCCACTAGCTGCCCCGTCATTTACTTTTGATGTTGAGAGGAGCATGGATGACTGGGTTTTTATGTGTTTCTTTGGGGGAAATGACCTCCTTCCACATTTGCTACCTTTGGAGATTACAGAAGGAGCAACTGACTGTTTAATTAATATATACAAAAATGTGCTACATAAAACAGGGGGTTACCTCTATGTGTAACACAATAACAGGGTAGGACTTAGCATCTAAAGTGAAGGAGATGAAACACAGAATCCTATATGTAGGGTTAGAAGATATCCCAGAAGTCATTTAGTCCAACCTCCTAATTTTACAGATAAGGAAACTGAGGTTCATGAGGTTAGGTGACTGGGAACTAAGTCAGACTTTTAAATAATAACTGTTTATTAGTAATTATTTATTCAGTTAATTTGATCAATAGAGTTAGCCAAGCAGTTGGATTCCTTTTTGCTTCATATTTTTTTATTGAAAGACAAATAATACCAAAATATCTAATAAACAGGGCATAATAGTCAGTGAACATAAATTTCCAGCAGTCATGTTTTTCTGTTGTATAATCATTAACCATATAGAAAACAAAAATAACAAGCAAAAGTGAATGATCTCTAATTTTAATTCATCAGAAAGTTTTCTGTTTTTATCTATTCCGTTATCTTTATATGCTTTTGCTGAATGGGTGGCATCACACCTGAATTTCATGTTTATGTTTAGATATTTTAGTTATGTTTTTATATGAATGTGAGGGACAGCAAAAAAGCTAGTTTGGCCAGATCATAAAATGCAGGAAAAGTAGTAATGTGTAACAAGATTGGAAAGATAGATTGGAACCAGGTCGTGAACATGCCAAACAGAGGAAATTTTGTTTTATTTTGCCAGCAACAGCAGAGGCTCTCTCTCTCTCTCTCTCTCTCTCTCTCTCTCTCTCTCTCTCTCTCTCTCTCCCTCCCTCCCTC
>NW_020951369.1:414291-419122 GCF_900497805.2 Vombatus ursinus
TCTCTCTCTCTCTCCCTATCTCTCTCTTTCTCTCTCTCTGTTTCTGTCTCTCTCTGTGTGTCTCTGTCTCTCTCGGTCTCTGTCTCTGTCTGTCTGTCTGTCTGTCTCGCTAGATTTGTGCTTTAAGAAAATCATTTTGGCAGGTATATGAAGGAGAAGATTGAAACTGAAAAGTAGAGGCAGGGAGATCAAATAGGAGGGCTTTGTAATAATCCACTTGAGAGGAGATGAGGGCTTGAAATAAGATAGTAGCTAGGTGAGTAGAAAGAAAGTGATGGATGTGAGAGATATTGTGGAGGTAGACATGACATTATTGTGGAGGAGGTTGGGATGCTTCCCACTTTTCCACTCAACAATTGGTTGACCACATACCTCTTGGGAGGATGCTGTGGTTCCTTTAGAGACCACTGCTCTATCCACTATACTCTTCTGCCTCTCATTTGAAATTGAAGTAAACTAGGAATTGCCAGATCCGTATTCAAATCTTTCGTTAATATATATTCCTTTAATTATTTGTATGACTTTGGTGAAGTCATTTTACCTTTTTATTTCTCAATCTTCTCATGTGTAAAATGGAGATAATTATTTTTGTCCTATGTCCATCCTAGGGTTATTATAATATGAAATAATATTTTATAAATACAAAGAAATACTTGGAAAATATATAGCATTATTTATATTCAATAATTTTTCTTATTATTGCTATTACATTGAGCACATTCCATGAATGGATTCTATGAGAAAATAAGTTTAGGCCTAGAGGTGGGATGGTTGTGCTGGAATGAATGTTTCATTTCTGTTTATAATAATCCTGGGTCTGTCTTTCTAAAAAAAAATGTTGAATGCATGCAATTAAATTTGTGAGAAGTAGGCTGTCAGTGCTCTCTGGAGGCAAGGAGCTTAATAGGTTCTAACCCATTGGAGAGGGACTTTAAGTGAGAGATGTTTATATGTTCATAGCTAATGACTACATTGGTGATACACAGTGTTCATCGGTGATTTTCTTCTTTGATTTCAGAGACCCAGCCTGGTCAGAGTGGTGGAGTGGATTGATTATGAGACTCTGGCATTATTATTTGGAATGGTAATTAAAACCCTCCCTGTGAGACATCAGTATTGGACCTTGAGGATACTTTCTTTAGCTTTTGCTAACAGTCTTCTGTTTTATTAAAAGACCCTGAAAGGTTTGAAAATCAGTGCTTGATTGAGAAATTCAAGCTCATGCTTGCTTGATTTTTTTTCTCTGAAAACAATTAAAATGCCTTGACAGCTCATGAATAAGCTCTGGTTAGTTTTTAGCTGCAGAATTTGTCTTCTTTTTAGTGATAAATACAGCATGTTTTAAAGATTAGGGGGAATCTAATTTCCCTGAGGTTAGTACTTTGACAACATGTTGATAGGATCATGAATTTTTTATGGATCACGGAAATTTCAAGATCATAGCGTACAACTCTCTCATTTTACAGAGGAGGAAACTGAGACCCACATAGCTGAAGTGACTTATTAGTACGACATCTCAAAGAAAGGACTAGATAAAACCTTTCGGTGGTCACGACAGTGAACTTGAAGCTATTGGACACTGGGAATTAGGGTATCTGTATGAACTTGATTCCTCCAACTATCATCTTTTCCAAAACATCTTCCCTCAAATTACTCTTCTCTAATCTTTGATCTTCAGTCTACTGGTTGCTGTGCTGATGCCTAAGAATACATGCACATCTTGTCTCATCCATTCTTAAAAATTCAATGAACAATATTAAAATTTTTATTTGTTATAGATCTGGAAAAGCTTTCTGTTCTTCAGAGCAATGTGATTGAAGATGCATCATTATTTTTTTTTAATCCATATGTTTGACCTGAGTATAGGGGAAACTTAATTCTACCACATCTTTAAGATGTCATCCTATATGTTTCCTCTTCTTCTCAACTAAACTCTTGGAAAAAGCTGCCAACAACATATTTTTCAGACATTGTTAATGTGGAAATTTATTTTTCTGGACTATGTATGCATATATATATTTAATATTTTATTTTTAAAAATTGCATGTAAAAACACTTTGTAACATTCGTTAAAATTTTTTGAGTTCCAAATTCTCTCTCTCCCTCCCTCACCTCCTCCTCTCATTGAGAAGGCAGCAATTTGATATTGGTTATGTACATGCAGTCATACAAAACATTTTCATGTTACTCCTGTTGTGAAAGAAAACACAGACAAAAAATCAAGATAAATAAAGAAAGTAAGGAAAAAGTATGCTTCAACCTGCATTAAGACTCAATTAGTTCTTTCTCTGGAGATGGATAGCATTTTTCTTCATAAGTCTTTCAGAATTGTCTTAGATCATTGTATTGCTAAGAATAGCTAAGTCATTCACAGTTGATCATCATATTATATTCTATTACATTGTACAATTTTCTCCTGATTCTGCTCATTTCATTTTGCATCAATTCATTTAAGTCTTTCCAGGTTTTTCTGAGAGCATCCTGCTTGTCATTACTTATAGCACAATAATATTCCAGCATAATCACATAACACAACTTGGTAAGCCATTCCTCAATTAATGGGCAACTCATTCAATTTTCAATTCTTTGCAACCACTAAAAGAGCTGTTATAAATATTTTTGTACATATAGGTCATTTTCCTAGTACTGGTTTTGCTTGGTCAAAGAGTATGCATGGTTTTATAGCTCTTTGGGCACAGTTCCAAATTGGTCTTAAAGAATGGTTGAATCAATATGTATTATATATTGCATGTATTACAATATATGTATGTAATACAATATGTGTATTATATAATGAAGGCTTTGTTTTTACTTCATAAAAATTGTTAAATGGAAGGCTAAGATAGACAATAAAGCACTTATTACTTAAAAGATAAAATATTAAACTATTAAAAAAGAAAAGTCCACTACATTCATCTCTATATTCCCAACTCTCATTTATTGCTCAGACACTTATAATCTGGCTTCTGATTTTATTATCTAGCCGAAATGCCTATATCTAGCGTTGCCAAGGACCTCTTAATTGACAAATCTAATGACCTTATCTCACTCCTAATCCTTCTTGACAGTTGCACAGCATTTGTTGTTGACTGACCTATTTTCCTGGATGCTCCTTTCTTCTCTGGCTTTTCGTGATATTCTTCTTTTTTGGTTCAACATACCTGTCTAGTTGCTTGTCAATCTCTTTCGCTGGATCATTATTTCATGTTGTTGTTGTTGTTTAGTTGTTTCAGTTGCGTCTGACTCTTCATGACCTCTTTTTTGGAGGGTTTTCCTAACAGAGATACTGGAGTGGTTTGCCATTTCCTTCTCCAGCTTATTTTACAAATGAGGAAACCGAGGCAAACAGACTTAAGTGACTTGCCCAAGGTCACACAGCTAGTAAGTATCTGAGGCTGGATTTGAACTCATGGAAGTGAGTCTTCCTGAATGCAAGCCCAGTGCTTTATCCATTGTATCACATAGCCACCCATTATTTCATGTACCACCTCCTAACTGTGGGAGTACCCCAAAACTCTGTCTTTGATTTTCTTCTCTTCTGCCTCTTCTCTCTAGTTCTCTTCCCTCTATCTTTCTCTTTGAGTGATCTTATCATCTTCTATTGATTAAATCATCATTTCTCTGCAGATGACTCCTGGATCTATATATTCACTCCTTTCTAACTCAGTAGAGAGAGTAGTTTTCAGTAAAGAAATGTCAACCCATGCTTGCTTGATTTTATTTTTCTCTGAAAACAATTAAAATGCCTTGACAGCTCATGAATAAATTCTATTTTAATTTTTAGTTGCAGAATTTCTCTCACATCGCCAAATGCCTATTAGATAGTTCCACCTATATGTCTTGAAGGCATCTCCAAATTCAATATGTCCCAAATAGAACTCATCCTGCTCCCCAAACACCCTAACTTCCCTAATTTTGACATCCTTAGTACTTTCAGTCACCAAGGTTCAAAGCCTCAGCCTTCCTTGACTCTTTATTCTCTTTCACCACCCCACCCTCCCAATATCGAATTAAATTACTAAGTCTTGTTGATTCTATATCCATACTACCTCTCATATCTGCCTCCTTTTAGCCATCCATATGGCCACCACTATAGTTTAAGCCCCCAACAGCTATCTTATCTCGCCTGTCTGACTCATACTCTATACAGCTGCCAAAATGTCAGCCCAGGTCTCGCTCCCCTGCTTAAAGATCTCCGGTACCTCCCTATGGTCTCTAGGATCAAATACAAATGCTGTCTTTGGCATTTGAAGCCCTTAATAATTTAGTTCCAATCTACTTTTGTTTTTCTACTTTTTGTTTTTGTTATGAATTTTAAAAGCATCAGTAAAAATGGATATTTTGATATACAAAAGACATTGCATGTGGCAATGGAGTGTGGCCGGGAATAGAGGGTTCGAATCAAGAAATTATGAGTTCAAATCCTGTTTTAGACACTTGCTAGATATATAACCCTGGGCAAGTCACATTACTTATTCTAGCCTCAGCTTTTTTTTTTATCCCTAAAATGAGAATAATAATAGCACCTGCCTTACAGGGTGGTTGTGAGGATCAAAAAAGGTAATCTCTATAAAGAGCTTTTAAACCTTAAAATATTATATAAATTCTGGCTGTTATTTAACCATGAACTTTGTTATATAGTTTTAAAAATAGAATTATTAACTTTAACATAGTAGCAACAAAACTACTTTGCTTGTCTGTGTCACCTTCTGAACTTCCTTTTCTCTTAAGCATTTTAAAATATCTAATTGATGTTCTTTTCTTTCTTTCTTTTGTTGTTTGTATCTTTCTTTCTTTCTTTCTTTCTTTCTTTCTTTCTTTCTTTCTTTCT
>NW_020951369.1:419132-428868 GCF_900497805.2 Vombatus ursinus
CTTTCTTTCTTTCTTTCTTTCTTTCTTTCTTTCTTTCTTTCTTTCTTATCTCTAACATTATCCATCAGGGTCCCACCAGCCCTCCAAGAGAAGATATCTCTTGTAATAACCGTAGTCAAGCAAATCAAATCAACCTATTGGGTGTGTTAGAAAGAGTATGTCTCAATCTGTACCTATAATCTATTACTTCTTTCCCAAGAGGATGGATGCAGGCTTCATCATCAGTCTTCACTTAATTGATCAAAATTCTGAATTCTCAAGGTTTTTTCCCTTTATATTATGATTTTCCTTGTGTATATTATTCTTTTGGTTCTACTCACTTCACTCTGCATTAGTCTGAACAAGTTTTCTCAAGTTTCTCTGATTGTGTCACGTTAATAATTTTGTAGGGTGTGTTATTGTTTCATTGTATTCACATACCATGATTTCTTTAGTTAGTCTTCAATTGATTAGGACATACTTTCTTACCAGTTGTATTTTTTTTTTTTTGCTATAAAATATCTTTGTATATGTGGGTCTTTTTTAAAGCTCTTTTGGGTATATGGCAAGCAGTAGTTTTACTGCACCATTTTCCCCAGAGATTTATTACATAATACTCTTCTTCATATTCTTTATGGTTCAGCCAAATTGACCTACTTGCTCTACTTCAGACATGACATTCCATCTCTTGTATCCATGAATATATCCCCCATACCTGGAATGTACTCCCTTCTCATTTTTACCTCTCAGAACACCTAGCCTCAATCAAAGCTCTACTCAAGTACCACCTTCTACCTTTTCTTATCTTTCTCCCCTCTTCCCTGGCTATTTGTGCTTCTTTCTCCAAAATTATCTTATATTTGCTTTGGATTTGTTCTTTGTCTACTTATATGCCTGTATATTATCTTACCCCACTCCCCCTAAGAAGGAAAAATCCTTGCAGTCAGGGATGCTTTGGGGGATAATCAAATATAAGATTCAATCCTCGCTGTCTATAAGATTATAGAATAGTTGGAGGAAACAATATAAAGAACAACAGGTGTAAATGTTACTGGCCAGTATATGCTCTGTGCCCAGAATAGTACTAAGAGTAAATTCTGTTCTCTCAGACTAATTCTGGGATAGGTCAGTTGGCAGCTGGTGCTTGTAGTAAATGGAAGTGCTAACAAGGTACTGTCTCCCAAAGAAATCAGTAGCAAACCTAAGAAAATCATCATTTACCATTAAATTCTGCACTCTTCCCCCATCCCTCACATTAAATGTAAACAACCTTGAGGATGCTCAGAGGCAGAGCAGATAGATAGAGCCAGTCTTTGAATCAGTAAGACCTGAATTCAAGTCCTGACTTTCTGATGTATAGACAATTATTCAGGGCCCCATACAACAGTAGAAAAATGGTTATGGTAGATGAACTTTCCTCATAAAGAGATCTCTGTACCAGAGTATGTCAAACATGTGGCTTGTGGGCCATATTAGGCCTATAACATTCTTAAATGAAGTTTGAACCAAATTAAAATATAAGTGGGAAATACAATAAAATATAGATAAAATTACATTTTAAACTAAGTCAATATGCAGCCCATAGGAATCCTTATGTATGTATTAGTGGTTTTGATTTCTATTTGAATTTGATACTACTGCCCCAAACCAATGAAATCATATTCCAGATCATTGCCTCCCCCAAAAGGATGCTTTAAAAATCTAATATGTAAATTCTAAGTACAGTTTTAGTATCAAAGGTCTTCCGTCCTTATACTCAGCTGTTGTCAGAATAAGAGATCCTCACTAAATATCTGTCTTGAGACACCATTTGCAGCAATTATCTCCAACATGGCTCAGTGGAATTTTCCCACCTAGAGTGGAGCCAAAAACAATACTCTTGAATGGACTGATGGAAAAGTGAAATGTAGGAAGAAGTGAGGATAGATATTGACCAAGATAATTAATAATTCATATTTTATATTAACAGGGACATGTATAGAGCATATTAGGTTCCAACACAGGTTTCATTGCTACCTCACTTTGTGACCCTGAACAGGTGACTCTAAGCCTTATGCTCCTTACTTATAGAATGATGACTGGAATAAAGGCTAGGTGTGGGAGTACATACCTGCAATTCTGGTGCTGAGGAGACTGAGGCTAGTGGATTGGTTGAGCTTAGGAGTTCTGATATGTGGTAGGTTATAGTCATTGGGTGTTCATACTGTTTGGCATCAATATGGTAGACCTCTAGGGGTGGGGCAAACTGACCTAGATAAAAAAAATAGAGTGTGTCAAAACTCACCGGGCTATGAGCAGTGAGGTTGGACTGTGAGCAGCAGCTGCACTTCTAACCTAGTAATGATATGGAGATCCAATCTTAAAGAAATGGTGAGGGGAATAAGACTAAAACTCCAATATCGCTTCTAGCTCTCTCCAAATCTCTCCACTGGAAAAGAAAAAAAAAAGAAAAAAATCCTTTTAACAAATAGTCAAGCAAAACTAATTTCTATACTGGTCATGTCAAAAAATGTGTTATCTCATTCTGCATTATAAGTCCATCATCTCTTTGTCAAGAGATAGGTAGCATGCTTCATTATTGGTCCTCTGGAATTGTGGTTGAGCATTTCATTGATTGGTCTTTCAAAGTTGTTTAATGTTTTCTCTTTTAAGCAAAAGATTTCATGAAAATGATATGAATTTGCTGCTTCCCTTTCTTTTGTTCTGTGTTCAGGGGCACCGAGTCCTTATCTTGTTTTATTCTCTAAGAAGTTCTGCGGGAAAAGTGGTTGATTTGCCTCACTTTGACAGTGAGAAAGTATGAAATCAGCTTAGTAATTATTTTTCACCTTAAGCTTTCATTGATTAGAGGAGCCCACAGTTCTCCAAATAGCTATTTAAAGTTATCTCACTGGTAGCTCTAAACCTTGTGAATAATTGAAACCATCTTCTATCATCTAGGGAGGCTGCTGAGGTCAGCCACTGGAAAATTTTAACTTTAGTTAAAATTTATGTAACATCATCACTAGCAGGAAACATCTGAGTGTGCAGTAGAAGCATTGTACGTGACATACTGGAAATGGGCAGGGGGATAAGCAAAAGAGGTAGTTTACAAAGGGATATGAGATAAATCCCTATCCCTACTCAAGAGAAAACAAAGAAGATATACAAAATAACAATACAGAGGAGCATATGCTAAGCACAAAGTTATTATATTAACTTTTTTTTTTTGATTAGTCATGGTCATGCTCGGTTCATATTGAACTTATATATTGGATTAAACCTCTTAGGTATTCCCCCCCACACCCTTATCTTCCTCCATCCTATATATATTTCGTTGATATTTTTATCCTTGAAAGACTTTATACTCACCTTTATTATATTTCTTTTTAAAAATTATTTTATTTTAAATAAAAATTTTAAAATTTATTTTAAAATTTTTAAAAATTATTTTAAATAAAACATTTTAAAATTTATCTTATTTGATTATAAGTATCTTTTCCCTTCTACTTCTCACTGAAAAATAAAGAAAAATGAAGTCCTTGTAATAAATAAGCATAGACTAGTAAAATAAGTTCCCATATTGGCCATGTCCAAAAATGCATGTCTTATTCTATCTTAAGTCCATAACCTTTCTGTCAACAAGTGAGTCTCATGCTTCATTTTTGGTCCTCTCAAGTCATAGTTGGTTCCTGGATTGATCAGTCTTCTTAAGTCTTTCAAAGCTATTTGTTTTTTACATTGTTGTTTTTATATGAACTGTTCTCCTGATTATGCTTACTTCACTCTACATATATCAGTTCATTTAAGTCTATCTAGGCTTCTCTAAAACTGTCCCTTTTATCATTTCTTATGACACAGTGGTGTTTCATTATATCTATATACCATGATTTGATTAGTTATTCCCTACTTGATGGGCAGTCATTCCCCAATTGATGGATACCCCCCCCCCTTAGTGTCCAGTTCTTTGCCTCCATGGAAAGCTGCTATAAATATTTTTGTACATATGGGTACTTTTTCTCTTACTTCAACCTTTTGGGTGGCATAAGGTTTAGTAGTGGTGACACTGGGTGAAAGGGTATGCACAGTTTACCTTGTTAATCATAGTTCTAAATTATTTTGCCAAATGGCTAGACCACTTATTATTATATTTCAGCTCGTTAGTCTGGGCCAAGTTTTCCATCTTGTTGTTAACTTTTTAAATATTAAGTCTGTAATAGAACATATTAGCTATACCTCTCATCTGGAAATTTTATATATGTGCCTTCTATGTACAGGGTATCCCAAACACCTTAGTGCAGTTTTAAGTTACTAAAACTTAAAAGCTTCAAACTGTACTAGGATGTTTGAAATACCCTTATTTGTTCAAGTGATTGATAAAAGTATTGTGTAGGTTAGTGCCAGTACAGAATTTTTCTATATGTCATTAAAGGAAAGTGGCTGTCAAAATTATTTTCCAAAAATACAAATCTGAGCATGTCAGATTTAAGTCTCACCTCTAACACATAACTAGGTCTTCAATTCTGGGCAAATCATTTTACTTGTCGGGTTGCAAAGACAACTCTCTACAACTATAAGCAGAAAAAGGTGCCAATCTATATTGTGTAAGAAACAATGGTCCTTATCAAAGACTTGCTTGCAAACTGATAAAGCCAGGAAAATAAATTTATTGGCGTTTTTGCAAAAACAGGCACGCTATGTAAATAGGCACACTGGATGCCTGATACAGCAAATCCTTTTATCCCTGTCACTAGTCGCAAGGTCCCTCCTCTGTTTCTCCATTGGCTGGGTGTTACAGAGTGTACAACTTCCAGGTATGCCTCTTACATATTTCCCCTTGACATGTTCCTCCTCCCATTACATATGTTGCATGACCAGCAAATGGGGTCTAAATCCCGTCTGAGGACAGAGAAGTTACTATGCATGAAGTTATTAAGCATGTGTGTTCTCTTTCAGTTTTATCACAACCTCCCCACCTTACCATAGAGACCCTGTCCATACGGGTTCATACTGGTCATCTGTTTTTTGGGAAAAACAACCTAGTGGCTCAAGACAAGAGTTTCAAAACCTCTAAGTTAAACATTGCACAAGTAAAATTTAACCCTTTTTTTCCCTCTCAAATGGTAGAGGGAGTACTTTTATTCAGAATTCTGTGTACTAATGAAACCCATTCCATCATACAAATTTAGTAACCTTATTTTAAAAAGAAATGAGATTAGTTTTGCATGACTTGTTTTAGCGAACTTTTACAACTAAAATTGATCAATCATTTCTTCTCTAAGTGCTCACCAAAGTGTACGACATACTCTTTCCCAAGTACATTTCTCCTTTTGGAGAGAACTTTCACAGTTCTTGGAAATCCTCTTACTGGAGACACTGTTGCTAGCAGCTGCAATCTCAGGGATTCTGCTAGAATATCAATGAGAGGTCTCAATCCTTTGGTCCTGTGAGGTTTACTAGATCCTCTTCTGGGCAATGTCTTTGTGTATATGGGGATGGGATAGGAGGTAAGGATCAGGGAAAGAGACTCACATTGATGCAGAGGCATAGGCCTCTGGCTTTTCTCACCCATTTCCCAATCAATTCCTCCTCAAGAACTTAGCTAGAAGGCTTCAATTCTAAGATGCCAGATGCTCAAATCTCTAGCCTATGAACTAGCTTGTAAGTTTCATCAACCAATCTAAATGCACTTCTTGTACAGGAGTACTCCTGTTCATCTAGTAGCTTTCAAAGGCAACTAAATTGATCAAGGACTTTTTTATTTATTCTATTTCTCCTGTGTTGACAGGATGCTTCAGTATGCACCTACCATATCCATCTTCTATATCCTTTGGGTGACCTACAACTTTAAGTCATCAGAAACTGTCATCTTTTATATCTACTGACAAAATCAGATGTTTTTCTTACTGATGTAATTTTTATACTGATTGTTCTCTTGTTACTGAATCATTCTTGTATTTCTGGTATAAATCCTACTTGATCATAATGAACATTTTGGTTTTTTTGGAAATGATACTATAATCTTCCTATTTTATTAACATGTTTAGTTATATTAATATTTATTGATATGATATTGGCTTACCATTTTTCTTTTTCTGCTGTATTTTTGCCAGGTTTGTGATCAAATAACATTTGCTTCATAGAAAGAATTTTTGAAAGAAGTTTATGTAGTATAGGGGTACTTATCCTTTGAATGAATAAATATTATGAATATTCTTTGAATATCAAATTCATTTGAAAATATATTTGGTGCTGAGGTCTTTTATATGACATTCAGTTAATAATTCATGTAATTGATGCTTCTGAGTTTGATTTATTTAGATTCTTTAATTCCTCTTTTGCCACTTCAAGTATTTTATAAAGTTGTAAATATTCATCCATTTCTTTTATAATCTTACTTTTGTTATCTTTGATAGTTCTTTTTATTTCTTTTACATTTGATATGACTTTTCCTAATTGATTTTGTAATTTGATAATAACTTCTGCCTTTTCTGAATAAATTTTATAATTTAAAACTCAGCTTTGTTAGTATTTAAAACATAGCTTCCTTTTATTTATCAATTCAATTGTTTTATTCTTTTTTTTACTTTTTCCTTTTATTAATTTCCTGCTTTGCTTGTAGTGTCTTAATTTGTTCATTTTAAAATTTTAAACTGCAAACAATTTATTCTTCTCTGTTTTGGATGAAGGATGCAATTGTCTTGCATTATCAGAATGGTCACTGTATCCCTTGGTTTTGCTTCACTCTTTATTGTTGAAGAAGGTCTAATATTGGGGCGGAGATATATTGGGAATGACTATGTTGCAGAAACAATAAGAATTGGAGCAGCTAGGTGGCACAGTGGATAAAGAATTGGCCCTGGAGTCAGGAGGACCTGTGTTCAAATCTGGCCTCAGACACTTGACACCTACTAGTGTGCCACCCTAGGAAAGTCATTTTACCCTGATTGCCTTACCAAAAAACTAAAACAAAAAATAAAGAAACGACAAACAAAAATAGGAATCAGTAAAAATTAATTTTTAACATTTCTCTGGAAGTGAAGGGTATACATTTGTCTCTGAGTGCTACTTTGCATGTGCTTGGTAAATTCTGATATTTTGTATTTATATTATTATTTTAAATATTTTTATTATGATTTCAATATCTTATTGTTCAGGAATTATTCAATGAATAGTTAACTTTTATGTAGACCTATATCTTTCAATCAGATGTTCATTGTTGATTACTTTTTAAACACTAATTTTAAATTTATATTTAAAATTAATTTTAAAATTAAAATTACATTTTTGCCTTAGAACATGATAACATTTGGTAACTATTCCACATAAAGTTGAAACACGATATACTTGTTACCTTTTATTTAATTCTTTCTATGTATCTGTCAAATCCAATTGTCTTAGCATTTTATTAATCTTTATTGTTATTTTATTTTATTAACCTTTCTTGTTATTAATTTATTTCAGTTATCAGATTCTGAAAGTAAGATATTGAACTCCCCTACTATCAAAATTTATGTTACCAATTATTTTTGGAAATTATTTTCCAATTACTTTTCTTTTATATACTTAGATGCTATGCCATTAAGTTTTTAGATGTTAAATATTCATCTTCACCTACTGTTAATAATAATTTTATACATATGAATAATTCTCTTCTTTATCTCTCTTAGTGGTTTCTAATTTGAATTTAGGTTTTTTTTTCTGAAATTATCACTTCCTCTTTGGATTTTCTTGACTTATGTGACGTGTGATAATTTTGTACCGTTCTGACTTCCCATGTATATTTTCTATGCTAGAGTGTCAGACTTGCACCCTATAGGCTACCAAACTCCCCAGTATAGCCTGAATCAAATTAAAATGGAATTGAGAAATGTTTAACAAAATAAATAAAAATACAACACAACATGAATAATGTTAATTTGTGGTTCTTTAAGTCAATATGGGGCACGAAGGGATAAGTTTCTATTTGTTTGGCACCACTATTCTATTCTATGTATGTATTTTGACATTAGACATTTTATTGTGGCAACTTTTTTGACATTAGACATTTCATTTTGGCAACTTTTTCAGTCATGGTTTTCATTCTTTCATCATTTCATTCTTATTTTTAGAGCTTAATTCAATCAGGTTAATAAACATGTATTAGACCGTATGCAAGACACTGTGTTAGGCACAGAGCATACAAAGAAAAAAATGAAACCATTAGGGAACTTAAATTCTACTGAAGGGGATACGATGTATAGGTGGATAACTACATACAAAATAATTTAAGATGGGAGAATGTACTAACAACTGTGGGATCATTGCTATTTGCCTTCTTTTGCTGGATCTTCTTCCACAAATTGTGGATTTCCCCCAGGGATCTGTCTTGGGCCCTCTTCTCTTTTTATACTATGTAACTTGGTGATGTCATCAGCTCCCATGGATTGAATTATCGTGACTATGTAGAAGATCCTGAAATCTAATTTTGTGCCCCTAACCTCTTTCCTGAGCTCCATATATCACCAAATACTTGTTAGACATCACCACTAGATATCTTGTAATTGTCTTAAACTCAACATGTTCAAAACAGAACTTGTTACCCCTTACACTCTCCTCTCTTCCCAAATTCTCTATTACTTTCAAGGGTACCACCATCTTCCCAGTTACCTAAGCTTGAAATCTTGTTCCTTCATTTGATTCCTCACTCACACTCATTTTATATATCCAATTTCTTGCCAAGTCTTGTTTCTACCTTCATATCATATAAATGTATGCATGCATATATATATATATATACACACACACACACATATACACACATGCATACATACACATATGTATTGGGCAGCAAGGTAGTGCACTGGATAGAGTACCAGGCCTGGAGTCAGGAAGACTCATCTTCCTGAGTTCAAATTTGGCCTCAGACACTTACTAGCTGTGTGAACTTGGGCCAGTCACTTAACTTTGTTTGTCTGTTTCCTCATCTGTAAAATGAGCCGGAGAAGGAAAGATACTCTTTACTTCCTTCATTACCTCACATCTGGACCATTGCAGTAGATTTCTGGTTGATCTCTCTGCCATAGGTGTCTTACCCCCTCCAGTCCATCATTCACTTAGCTCTCAAAGTGATCTCCCTAAAGCATGTCTCACCATATTATCCCCTCCTCAGAAAACACTGGTAACTACATATTGCCTCTAGGATAAAAAAGAAAATCCTTGGTTTGGCTTTTAAAACCCTTCCTAATCTGGCCTCTTTCTAACTTTCTAGTCTTCTTACCCCTTACTCCCCTCCAGACACCTTGCAGTCCAGCCACACTGAACCTCTTGCTATTGTTCACAGACAATACTTCATTTCAGGGCCCTGAGCCTTTTCACTGGCTGTCCCTTGTTTCTACCTCTGGGCTTCCTTTAAAAATCACTCAAAACCCACCTTCTGCAATGCCCTTTCTTGAACCCCACCCATTTCCAGTACCTGTCCTCTGAGATTATTTCCTGTTTACTCTCTCTCTCTCTCTCTCTCTCTCTCTCTCTCTCTCTCTCTCTCTCTCTCTCTCTCTCTCTCTCTCTCTCTCTCTCTGTCTCTCTCCCTCTCTCTCTCTCTCTCTCTCTCATATGTACATTGCTAGAGCTTTCTTTGTGTCCTCAGCACAGTGCCTGGCACAGAATGGGCAATTAAAATGTTTTTTGACAGGCTGATCAAGAAATGCCTCACATAGGACATGATATCTGAGTTGAACCTTGAAAGAAGTTAAGCTTCTAACAAGTAGAAATGAGGAAGAAATATGCTATAAGGATC